>NC_142468.1:1680892-1837857 GCF_049115385.1 Moschus berezovskii | reverse complement strand
AAGCAAAACAAACAATTAGTCACACCAAGTGTGAGTAACAGTGGACAGCAACTGGAGTCTCATACTCTGCCTGTAGGAAAGGAAAATGGTGAAGTGAATTCAGAAAAGGCGTCCCAGTTTCTCCATAAAACCAAACAGACACCTACCATGGGGCTCAGAAATCACACTTATTAACTCAAAAGAAATGGGGGTAAATAGCGAAATAAAAACCTGAACACAAATGTCTGTACAGCAGCAACATTCATAATCACTCCAACTGGAGACAACCCAATGTCCATGAGCAGATAAACTGATCCATCCATACAACAGAATGTGACTAATGGTTTCATCTGGTCGGTGCGATGACACGGATGAATTTCACATGCATTGTATTAAGGGAAGGGAGCCCAGTACAGAAGAGTACAAACTGCATGATTCCGTTTGCACGGCATTCTGCAAAAGGCAATAACACGGCGACAATAATAATCAGTGGTACCAGAGACCAGGAGTATAGGGAGGGAATTGAAAGGTATAGAAATATTTTATATGTTGACTACGGTGCTGGTTACACAACGGTATACATTTATCAAAACCCGTAAGACCACGATACATCTATGAATGGACGATTCCATGATCTGTAAACTGTGTCTTAATAAGCCTGACTTTACAGTACTAGCAGCGAAAGCCAAAATGATGAAAAAAATATTCCATTAGGAAGAAACTTCCCAATGAGATGGCTGGATGGCATCACTGACTTGACGGACATGCATTTGAGCAAGCTCTGGCAGTTGGTGAAGGACAGGGAAGCCTGACGTGCTGCAGTCCATGGGGTCGCAAAGAGCTGGACATGACTGAGCGACTGCACTGAACTGAAGGCAGAAACTTAGTGGGCGAAGAAAAATTGAAATATGAGTTCAGAAAGGAAGGATGTAAAATTTCAAATTGGTAAAGAACATTTTCACATAATTTTAAGTGCTTGTTCACACATTTTTTAATTTTATTTTTTTGTTCACACATTTTTGAAAGAAAAATGATGAGTGTCAAATCACTATGGTATGTACTCAATAAATGCATTTAAGAGTGACATAACAGTTTTATTTTTAAATGTCAATGTTTGCAATACACTGGAAATTATATGCTTTGCAACCATTAAACTTACTTTGACAAGTTTTAGCATCAATCTAAAAATGCACAAGGAAACGCACAGTTTTAAAGAATACTTCTAGAGAACCACAAAGACTCCTGCTCCAGAAGACAGCTTCCCCAAACTCTGCCACAGACGGCTGGCAGGTGTGGCAAGATTGAGATTGAGGAAGCATAGCGAGACAGACACCAGCTTCACAAGCCTACAGAAATAAAGGACACAGCACCAGGGAGGAACTCAAAAGCCTCACAACTCTTTTTAAAGAGTTATTAATGAGACGAACAATACACTGCCTCCTACCCGGGAGCTCCTGAGAGCTCACGCCTCAGTACTCTAGCTTGACTTCGTGCCTGGCGTCTCAGGAAAAGTAGTGCTTTGGCGTTATCCTGAGACAAAGTAACCCTGAAAGTAAATAGCGAGGAGTCCTCAAGGTATTTAGTGAACATCACCAGTAAGAATCAACCTTTTCCCAACATGTGTACCAACCGTTTAGCAAAGACAACAGACTGTAAATGCATTCTCGGGAACAGGTGTTAGGGAATAAAGCAAGAAAACTGATGCCGGGATCAAAAGAGCAGGTGACTATGAACAGTAAAATAACATTACGGGAAAACATCAGACGTCTGTACTATATTTCAGCACATGTGTTAACACTCAAACTTTTCTTGAAGCTATAATGTATTCTCCTGGGAATGGATATAGTGAGCAGTGGATCTCTTCATTTCAACCAGAAAAAAAATAATCTGAAGTTGACTGACAGAGAGGCAAACTCTGTTAGTTAGCAGGTACATCCCAGATGGCCATCTTAGGGGCATTGAAAGATGACTGTCTAATCTAATACGCTGAGGGAGGCAATATGGTTAACACCATGAGAATTACAAGGAAGGAAATGAAACAGCAAACGCTGTCCTGTTTCTGCTCAAAAGCCATGGTACGGTGAAATCTTTCCTGCTTGCAGTTCTACTGAGGGAGGTGTAGAATGAAAGCTCTTTAGTCACTCAGTCATATCCGACTCTCTGATACCATGGACTGTAGCCCGCCAGGCTCCTCTGTCCACAGGATTTCCCAGGCAAGAGTACTGGAGTGGGCTGCCGTTTCCTTCTCCAGAGGATCGTCCCTGCCCAGGGATCAAACCTGCCTCTCCTGCACTGGCAGGCGGATTCTTTATCACTGAGCCACCAGGGAAGACCACAGAAACAGTGGAACTAAAATTAGTGGTCAAAGGCCAGACAAGCCTTCTGTAAGAAAATGGAAAAACAAAAACCATTCAGATCCTCTAATTCAGAAACACAAAGGCTTAGGAAAGCCTATGAGATCAGGAAAGGCTTGCCTGTGATAATTAGAATGATTTTCCAAATCTAAAAATTAAAAGCCATGAAAAAACACTGCAGGTAAAAAGAGGTTACATGAAGACAATTTCTTTGAATCATGGCTGTGTGAAAATGTATAAAACATCTTATTCATGAGGTTGGACAAAATGAGAATAGTTTCAAAAAATTACTAAAGCGATAAATCATGAATTCTGAAGCCTGAGTTTGAATCCTGACTTTCCACTTATTAGCTGTGCAACCTCAGACAAGTTTCTTAACCTCTCTGAGTTTCATCTATGAAATGGTTGTTGTGAGGATGAAATGAATAAAGAACATACCATTTATTTATTTTTGCCATGGAGTAAATTTAGCCGTAACTCCATGTGCAGACAGGAGTTAACACAGAAGTCCTGCTTGGCCATCCTGCTCACAGGGATGGCTCCTGGCAGTCCCCCACCAACGCTAAGTCATAAGAGCGGATCACTGTGCCAGAAACAGTTGTGCAAGAGTATGGTTTACCTCGAACCCTTGCTTTCCTTCTGTGAGTCTGGAATTCTGGAACATGCCCCGCACAGAACACCTACGTAATCATCCCACAATAAATACCCTAGGTGCTGAGTCTCTGAGGAGCTTCCTTGGTTGACTACACTTCACACGTGATATCACAACTTGTTGGAGGAATGAAGCACATGCCGTGTGGCTTCAGTGAGAGTGGACCCTCGGAAGCTTGCCCCGGGGTCCCCTGGACCAAGCCCCGCCCGCCTTTCCCTTTGCTGATTCTGCCTCTTACTCTTTCACTGCAATAGATTCTAGCTGAAAGTACAGTCACATGCTGAATTCCTCTGGTGAGTCACAAAGCTGGTGGTAGTCTCAGGGACCCATGAACATATTCAGAAATAGATTATTACAAGCAGTTATCTTACATTAGATCTAAGTATAGTTAAGACATGTATTTTAATAAATTTGGAAGTTACATGCATGAAAAGTGACTTTTAGAGATAACACCTTGATGAAAATAAACACTGCATTGTTTCTTTTCATAAATAATAGATAAGACAAAAAAGTTGAAATTCAATAATAGCATGTTCATTAAATTATACCAATATCTCCTGATAACATGCTTTTATGTTCCATGAAAATAAATATTTAGCTGTTACACCTTTCTAAATGATACTCAAGACAAGAACATTAAGAGCTCAGAAATACTCAGACATATCTTTCAAACAGCAATAGAAGATACAGCACAACTGAAATGCCAGAGCCACTAAACTGCAGCAAGGGATCACTAAGTTTGTATATTTTCATCATCTCTTACAGATAAGTGGTTAGTCTTTCCAAAAACTTAATAAATCCAATATTCTGCCCAATATATCTAATGTTTTGTCTAAAAAAAAAAAAACAGTATCTGGAAAGGAGAGCTTAGAAAGAAAAGCTCGAGAGAAAAAGTACTTAATAATTCATGAAGACTTTTCTGTTTTTGGATAGTCAGATCAATTCCCCCACTGGAAAAAATGGTAAGTAAGACACTAAAACAAAACTACCTTAAAGAAGACACAGAGTTAAAAAGACAGTGGGGCCAGGCCACACTCTTAAGGCAGCTCAAATTCAAAGAGGCTGCAGCACCCCAAGGCCACTTCTGCCATGACGGTGTTGGTCCCTATCTGAACCTGGGCTCTGGTTTGGTGGCTTTCATTGGAGAAGAGTCCAGGAGACAAGATTCAGGGCTTGCACAGCACGGATCATCTCACGGGATAACTTTCCCACATTAAGCTTATCTCCAGAAGGTAACGTGAAAGTTACCTTAAGCAAAGAAGTAAAAGAAAAAGTGTTTCAAAAATGATAAGCTATCTCTTGAAAGTTATGGCTACTGATTGCCCTCATATAGACCGGTAGCCTGAATCTAAGCAAACCTTGAGTAGGAACAAAAATTTCAATCTATGGATTTATTTTAATGTGGTCCTAAACACACACACACACACAAATGTCTTAGGTAAAATATTAGCAAACTGAATATAATAGTGTATAAAAAAATAGTATCGTGACCAAATTGTGTTTACATTAATACATACACACACATGAGCCACTAAGAACATTAACAGATTAAAGGGAAAAAAAACTTCTCAATAGATAAGGAAAAAGCATGTAATAAAATTTAATGCCCATTCTTGACAGAAACTCTTGTACTAAACTAGGGAGAAACTTCTTTAATCTGACACAGGATATAATTATAAAACATCTATAGCTAGCTATGATCAAAATAAATGATAAAAAGGTGGAGCCTCTCTCCCTGAGTTTGGGAACAAGACACTGTCACCACTGGAGGTACTAGCTAGCTTAGTGAGTCCAGAAAAACAAATTAAAGACGCAAGGCTGGAAAGGAGGAGAATGCTACTATTTTCTACTGGTGTCAGAACCTTCTTAGAAATACCTTCACAAGTCTGCAGATAAACTTAACAAGGTTGCTGGTTACAAGATCTATATATAAAAATCAATTACATTTCTATTTAAGTGTTTCTATAAGCAGTTTAAAAAATAATTTTCAAAAGCTACCATTTTAATAGCAATAAAAACTATAAAATATCATATTATAAACTCCAAATTTGCTAAGACTAAATATTAATTGTCCTCACCACAAAAGAGAAATGATCCTTAAGTGACCTGATAGAGGGACTAACTAATGCTACAGAGGCAGCCACATCACAATATGTAAATGTATCAAATCAACACATGTACACCTCAAATGGACATAATGTCATGTCAATGATATCTTAATTTAAACAACCTATAAGTATGCAGGAATAAATCCAATACAAGCACAGAACAACCTATTTGCAATATAGAACAGTGGCTAAAAGCAGACTCTGCATCTAGGCATCTTTGGCTCAGCTGGTAAAGGTTACCGCCTGCAGTGTGGGAGCCCTGAGTTCCATCCCAGGGTCAGGAAGATCCCCTGGAGGAGGGCATGTCAACCCACTCCAGTATCCTTGCCTGGAGAATCCCATTGACAGAGGAGCCTGGTGGGCTACAGTCCATGGGATCACAAGAGTCGGATACAACTTAGCGACTAAACCTCCTCCTCTGCCATTTACTAGCTGTAGGATCTTGGGCAAGGCAATCAACCTCATGTGCTTCAGCTTCCTGTGTAAAATATCACCTATCACTAGGACCACCTCATGAGGTTGGTGAGAAGACCGAACGCCAGGTACCAGAATGAGGTCTGGCACACAGGGAAGCCCTGGAGTGCCCCCTAACGTGAGCACGTCAGGACTGTGACGATGACCCTGGTAGCAGGACGATGCAGAAAAGTGCACACGCTTTCCGAAAGGCTTTTAAGAATACTTAATTAAATGGAAAATATACCATATTCATGGATAGGAAGACAATATTGTTAAGACATCAATTCTTCAGAAAATCTCTAGACTCAGTGCAATGCTAATTAAAATGTGAACAGGGTTTCTGATGCTCCGACTGAGCGACTGAACTGAACTGAACTGAAGCCAGTTCTGGAATTTAAAGCAGAGAACTCATAACCAACACACCACTGAAGAAGAGACGTAAAGAGGGAGACTCGCCCCACAGACTTTAAGACTCTGTGAGGACAGTGTGGTATTGGTGCTGGGACAGGTTAAGTGACCAAAGAAACATTAATAGAAAACTCATAAACGAAGGCAGTGTGGCAGAGCTGGGAGAAAAGAAGGCGCGGTTGATAAAGAGAGCTAAAAATACCGGTTATCCGTAAGGAAAACAGTGAGACCAGGTTCTCACATGCTTAAGCCACACTCAAAACCGACTGCAGAAACGGCCCTGGTGACCCAGTGGCTAAGAACCTGCCTTGCAATGCAGGAGATACAGGTGCCAATCCTCGGCTCGGGAACTAAAATCCCACCTGCCATGGGCAACTAAAAGAGCCTGCACCCCACAACTAGACGATCCACATACTGCGGTGAAAGATCCCACACGAGACAATGAAGACGCCCCGTGCCACGCCTAAGACAAACGCAGCCAAATAAACAGACACGTAAAAAATCAACCCCAGAAGAATTATGGGCTTAATTTTCAAGAGCAAAACTTTATAAAAACTGTGAACAGGAGTATTTCTCTGAACTTGAGACAAGGAGGGGTTTCTTAAATGAGACACTATCGCTCTACAGACAAAACAATTCACAAATTCAACCAAATTAAGTTTGATTTATATTTCAAAAGGCACACCTGAAGAGAGTGGAAAGACAAGCCACAAACTGGGAGAAAATATTTGTGAACTGATAACACCTATGTGCCAAGAACATATATTAAAAAACATGTTCAAATCAATAGAAAATGCAGCAGAAAAAAACGTGGGTGAAAACCATGGGCATATCTACAATATACAGACAGGTAACAAACATGAAGCGAGCTGATAGACAGATCATTATTAAATCATTATTAAATCAATCATTATTAAATGACTTATCATACCTACTCCCCTGGAAGAGATAAAGAAGTCTGACAATACCAAGTGCTGGACAAGATGCAGGTCAACAGACTCTCACATACTGATGACTGGAGTGTAAATTAACACAAATGATTTGGAAGTATCATTTGGTATTATAATATTTTGGCACTAAATAAATACTTGTATACCTTATAACCTCAGTACATATCAAACAGAAACACTCACACATAGCTACCAAGAGTAATGATATAAGATTGTTCGTATAGCATCAAGAGTAATAGCAAAAATAAGCAGAATCATTTTTTGTGGCAATTACTAAATGCCCACCAACAGGAAAATACACAAATTATGGTAAATTCATGCAATGGGATGTTAAATATACTTAAAATGAGTACAACTATACACAAAACAGGAATAAATATTAGAAATATATTATGAGTGAAAAAAAACAAGGCACAAAACACCTAAATTTGACACTCTTTTTTTTAGATAGTTTTAAGATATTTATTTTCTTGGGTTCCAAAATCACTGTGGATGGTGACTGCAGCCACGAAATTAAAAGACATTTGCTCCTTGGAAGAAAAGCTATGACAAACCTAGACAGTATATTAAAAAGCAGACACATTATTTTGCCAACAAAGTTCTGCCTAGTCAAAGCTTTGGTTTTTCCAGTAGACATGTATGGCTGTAAGAGCTGGACCATAAAGAAGGCTGAGTACTGAAGAATTGATGCTTTTGAATTGTGGTTCTTCTAGAGAAGAAGTCTTCTAGAGAAGACTCCTGAGAATCCCTTGGACTGCAAGAAGATCCAACCAGTCCATCCTAAAGGAAATCAACCCTGAATATTCATTGGAAGGACTGATGCTGAAGCTCCAATACTCTCGCCGCCTGATGCAGAGTCAATTCATTGGAAAAGTCTCTGATGCAGGGAAAGATTGAGGGCCCAAAGGAGAAGAGGGAGACAGAGGATGAGATGGCTGGGTGGCATCACTGACTCAATGGACATGAGTTTGAACACACTCCAGGACATAGTGAAGGGCAGGGAAGCCTGGGATGCTGCAGTCCGTGGAGTTGCAAAGAGTTGGACATGACTTAGTGACTAAAGAACACGATGAGGAAAGTTAAACATTAGGAAAATACGCAGGTGTGTGTGCTTATACATGTATGCATGTATTTTTAAGGCAGGAGAATAACAAAGACTCAATTCTGGACAGCAGTTCTCAAGGGAGGCAAGCAGGAAGACAGGCTGGAGGAGCGCACGGGCGTTTGTGACTTAATGATGCTATTTGAGTTCTTGGGTGAATGTACTCATTTTATCGCTAATCACACTACAGTTAATGAATAAAAACATCCATGTGTGGAAAAACTGTGAAGAACTACACACATTTACAGACTTACCTCTTTACATATTTAAACTAGTGCTCCATAGTTTCAGGTTATGAAAACTGTTACTATGCCACTTTGGAACAATTTGCTGTGACACTTAACTTACTTACACAACCTGTTGGAAAGACTAGCATGTAAACACTAGTTAAACAGGGAAGGAAAACAGTATATGCTACTTCCATAAGGCCAGTTTATGGAAGCTAACTTACTGATAAGCTGTTCTCCCGGTACTAAGTAACTGAAAAAATGCCAGCAGCAAAACAACCAGCTGCACCGAAAGCTATCAGTCAAGGAAGTCTAGCTGTAAAAGTACAAACCAACCTTGTCCACAAACAGACAGCAAAGCCATGATCTGTACACACATGTTGCAGACGAGGCGTCTGCATCCTCCGAACGCCTGCGCTGAGCTCTCGCCCGCGGCGCGCTGGTCTTTGGAGGCGGCGGCGGGTGCTCGGGTCGAGGGTGGAGCCGGACCGCGACTCGCGCCGCACAGACGGGAACCCAGAGCGCCCCCTGCCTGCCCCGCCGCGTCAGGACACACTACGAAGTCACCCGTCTCCGGGCCACGGCGCGGGCCCCAGCGGACACCAGCCCGCCAGAACCTAGATCCTGGGTCTCCCAGTCTCCTGAAGTCTGAGAAATAAACGTCCGTTGGTTAAGCCACGGTCTTCCGCTCTGCGTGCGTGCTCAGGCACCTAACTGTGTCCGGCACTTCGATACCCCACGGACTGTGTAGCCCGCCTGGCCCTTCTGTCCATGGAACTCTCCAGGCAAGAACACTGGAGTGGGTTGCCATTTCCTCCTCCAGGGGATCCTCCCAACCCAGGGATGGAACCCGGGTCTGTTGAGTCTTCTGCGTTGGCAGGCAGACTCTACCCCTGCGCCACCTGGGAAGCCCCCACAGTCTTCTGAGACTTTGCGGCAACAAAGGGCACCCTGTGCTAGGGCTGAGAGACCTCGGTCTTAACCTTAACTTATGCCCACCTAAGCGTGCAACCCTGGGGGGGTACTTAAACCCGTATGTATAAAATAAGAGACTGTACCAAGTGCTCTTAAAGAATATTTTAATTGGTAAAAATCTATAACCCTGTAAGGAACTATTCTTATCAAGAATTAACAAAATTGTGATGTAATTTCCTTATATAAGTGGCACGGTATTTAATCCAGATTCAACTGCCTTTGGATAATACCAATGTTTAAAAGCTCTGAGGAAAGAATGAAGCATTAATACAGCATTACCATAGGATTAGTGAAAATGAAAAAGCAGAATTCCACACACAGAGTTTCCAAACAGTAGATATATTTGCTTTTTGGTAGATCAGAGGTATCTTGCAGTACAGCATATTAACTATATTGAGAGAAAAAATTGTAATTTAAGTATTAAGATTTAAACATTAAGCACTAAATTCTATAGTGTAAAAGAATTTGAAAAGTATCATAAATCCTGCAGAAACAGTGTTCAAATTGCCTAAAATAGGGAAGACAGATTGGCAGTTGTTCAAAAATAATATAAATACTTCAACAGGCAAAAAATCACAACACCCTCTTAGTATGCTTAAGTGACACTACCCACATTCTCTACATAAATTTAGATTTTGGACACGTCAAAGTCTCTAAAAGAGAAAGCCCTTTGATATTCCAGATAGACATCAAAAGACACCCTATTAAAAAAAAATGTAAAGTCAAGCCTCAAATAGGTAAAGACTTTCTGTACTTAAATGAGAAAGGATTAGTACTAAGAATATATAAAGGACCCCTACAGATTAAAAGAGACAACTCAATATTTATATGTGGGCCAGCAATATAAACAGGTAACGGACAGAACAGGCCGGCAGGCATGCTGCTGAACTTGACTACAATCAGGGAAACTAACATGGTAAGAAAATGCCATTTCACACGCTTCACCTTGGCCAAAACTAAAGAGCTGGGTGGCAAGCGTTGATGAGGCTGTGGATAGAAAGGCATTCTGAGGCGCTAGTGAGAGGCAATGCGAGAGGCCGCTTAGGCAGCAGCTCAGGCTGCAGACCTGCACGCCTCCGCCTGGCCGCTGCGTCCCCAGGTGCGGGCGCGCTAACTGCCGCCCCCACGTGTGGACACGGAGGCGCCCGCAGGAACACCCGCTGCACGCGACTGTGACGACAGACGAGCCCGCCAACAGGAGGACGGGCACTCACACAACAGAGAAAAGTGCTCTGGGGAGAGCGCTGCTTTCGCCATCCACGTCCACGCCGGGGGACCTCTTCCGGAGCAACGCTCCCGGGCTGCCTCCACCTCTTCACTCACCCCTCCTGGAGAAATGACGCATCTAATCGGTGCTCCCCTTCTCTCTGTAAGAACCTCCCGACTGCGGGGCGGGGGGGCGTGTACACAGTACTCTGCTCCAGTGCCAGGGGCAGAGCTTATGCGGGAGTCCCAGGCTAACTGCACAGCCTGTGATTAGAAGGGTGAACATTTAATTCTGGCTGCGTTCCAGCAAGCCGATCCCTCGCACAGAGCTGTCTCACAAACACAGAGCTGATATATGTATTTACTGCCCTCCATCACTTGCATCTATTTCCCGACTTCTTCTAGATGGCAAAAGAGAGTTCTGGTTATTCTGCCTTCTCAGGCTTCAACAGAATACTACACAGTGAGGAAAAAGACATGAAAGCTATCAAGGAGGCTGAGTCTTTAAAATATAGTAAGAGAAAAGGCAATTTGCATTTATGTCAGCCTGAGAGATTAAAAAAAATAATGCTATGTCATTATTTAAAATACATAAAAATGTATCATGAAATATAAAGACACACATGAATGATTTAAAAAATTTAGGAATAGTGATTATCACTGGGGCAGAGGAAGGGAAATGCAACCAGGCAGGGTTAACCAAGGGGCTTCTCAACCATATTTGGAATGGAATGGTTCGTTTCTCAGTTTGGGAGGAAAATATATAGAGATCTGGTTTTCGGCCTCAAGTATTTCACTCGTGTGTGTGTGCACACTTACGTACCACAGACACTTTGACAGGAGAACAAGCAATGGAGTCGGAGAAGCTACGAGAACTGCCTGCATGCGCCTGCCCTGTCCGTCAGGCTGGCCAGGCCCCATGGAACCAAGCCAGTGTGAAGAAGGATTGCCCTTCTGGAGATGGGCACTAAACGGAGCGCTGGCCTCTAAAGTGTTACTCTAACCAGGAGGAAAATCTATTAAACCACAGACTCCGTGAGGGTCAGAATGGACAAAGCAAGTCAAGGACCCGAGGAGTGGAATTACTAGCAGCAAACCGGGAACGCTCTCTAGAACTCTGCTTTTGCCAGAATGAAACGCAAACTATCATCTTAAAAAAAGAAAAGTAACAGAATCTTTTTATCATCTCTGAAGGCAGAGTCAATAACTACTCCAAGCAGTGCATTTCAGTCTTATAAATCACTAGGATGTTAAATTCAGTGTAAACTTTCAGTCAGTATATTATGACTGCATATGGTCTGAAGCTGCACAGAAAGGAGATAATCTGTATCATTTCCTGATTCCCTTGGCTAAATGAGACACTCTGAATCACCACCGTAATAATAGAACAGAGTCTGCCTATCTGTGCTACTTCATTGAAGAGAATGCATCTCCTTTTTTAAAGCTTTCATATATTTTATTAAGTTGTTAATTATTAACAACTTCCTTCCTCCAGAAAAGAAGTATTCAAATGATAAACTCTTTTTTGGCCTAATGCACAAGCTGGCCTCAAAATCATTTTTTCTTGTCTTGTGTCTCCAATGAAGAGCATGCTAACATTACAAATGACTGGCATTCAGATGAGGTATTCAGTCTCACTGCATGCTACGATTTGTAACCTAGGGATAAATAAGATGTTGCAAAGTAAATAAGAGGTAGGTGATCACCGATCGAAGTAACAGGTAAAACGCAGGCAGCTGCTTTCCGGTGAAAGTTGTCCACACTTTCCGCTGCACCCGCCTGGAACTGCCCAGCAGACTCATCAGATTCTCGTGCCCAGAATGGATTTAGAAAGTACCTGCTGAACTGTATTTACCTGATAATTAAAAGAAACACAGGAAGACGGTGAGGATCCAGGAAAGGATACTACACCACACAAGCAGGACGACTTCACATCCGGGGAACGCTCAGAATCCGAAACGTCCTGAGGACTCCAGCGTCTTTCTCTAACCCGCCGTCTCCCTGTTTGCCATAGACGGAAACATCAATAGATGGCACGCGGAGACGGGGAGAACCAATGTATGGAGACCAGGGGGAGGATGCGGGGGGATGAACCGGGAGACTGGGATGGATATATATAATATACTCTATACGCACTGAACACGCAATAGATAATGCACGAGAACCTGCTGAACAGCTCAGGGAACTCCACCCGAGGCTCTGTAGTGACCCGCGTGGGAAGGAACTCCAAAGCAGAGGGGACACATGTACACGTATAGCAGGTTCACTCTGCTGTAAAGGCAACTATACTCCAACAAAAATTAATTAAACGAAAACGCCTTTCAAATTTCACTGCAGATCTTGCCTCTTGCTCACTGCAGCCCTGCCACTCCGGTCTTCCTGTAATTTCTCAGTCCTGAAAGCTCAGCCCCACCTCAGGGCCTTTGTAACTGCTTTCCTCTTGCAGGGTGGCTCTTCTCCCAGACGGCAACCAGCTTTTCATCGTTTAGGTCTTATTCCGACGTGAGCCCCCAAAGGCCTCCCGTTCCCTCCCCTCCCCGTCCCCGCTGTCGGTGCATCGTTCCTTCCTTGACTCGGTTCACTTTCCCGTGGCACCTGAAGGCAACTCGCTTGTTTCCGCGGTTAGTCGGCCTGCTTACAGCGGACCCGTGGACTCCTGGCGAGCAGGGACTTGCCCGCTTGGCTCACAGCTCTGGCCCTGGGACCCAGAAAGGCATCCGGCGCACAGTAGGCGCTCAGGAACCCTTTAGCGAACGAGTTAATGAGAGTATGCCTGCTCAGTATAAAGCCCCTCAACGTCAAGGGTTTCTCAAAGAATATAACAAACGTGTTCCCCAGTTTACCAAATTCAAAGTCCTGACTGTTGAGGTCACTTAAAAGCCGGGCAGGAGAGCAACCAAGGGGGTACTTGGGCTGGAGATCAGAAAGGGAGCTGATCCGCGGCAACGGGAGGCCACCGTTTCATGGAGTTTCCATCACACCGAGCCGGCCCATCGGGAACCGAAAGCAAATCCTTCCGCTGCTCTAGGGACAGCACCGGTTTACCTGTATTCTCTTACCACAGCTACCGACACTATTTTCCATCCAAACCGCCTCGTACGTTTTCAGCAAGGATATGAACTATCTCAGTATGTTGCAGGTATTCTTGGAGTCTGAGAATCAGCAAGAGGTGAAAGGCAGTGTGAACACAGTATGGAGTAAAATGCTTCTAAAATGCGATTCCTCCTCTCAGCCAGGAAAAGGAGACACAGCACTTGAGGTCGTTATTCGGAGTAAAAGCCCCAAGAACGAGACATCTGTGTTAAGTTCGGCCATCTTGCTTGTAGACCAGAATCTGAGTAACTATGCTTGACTGAATACATACTCAAAGGAGAAAGCTACCCCCTAAAAAATAAATTCAAGAATCATTCAAACACAGTTTTACTGGCTCAGTTTTGGAATCTATCACTGAGGTATTCCAAGCTGAATTTAAAACTCCTCATTTTTCAAGCCGACCTGTTACCACTAATAGGTTTTAAAATGATGAACAGCCATAGAACCATAAAAATAAATTCTGTTTTATAAAACTGAAGATCATTTTATCTGAAATGAAGTTTCATTTTTTAAAAACATCATGCATTTGGAAAAAAAAAAAAAAGTCATATAATCCTGGAAGCAGTGGTCATTTTCCATGAAAGAAAATGTTACTGGGACGCAGCAGTAGCACAGAAGTGAAATATATACTGTGAGGGAGAAGCTGATCTGCTGTTTGGCAAATACAGGGCTTGTTTCCACACAGCGGGTAGGAGAGAAGGCAAAAGGAGACTCCAGGATTACACTCAGGAAATTAGGAGAGACAAAACAGAACCATGGTATCAGAGGCAGGCCGATCATCACAAGTTATTACGTGCTTTTAAGACCCTTTCTATTGATGTGTAGAACTTTAAGATGCAGCAAGATGCGGTTAAAGAAGCCTCTTACGTGTACAACAGATGACTAATGAGACCCTACTGTACAGCAGAGGGACCCTCTTCAGTGCCCCGCGGTGACCTAAGTGGAAGGGAATCCAAGAACAGGGGATATGTGGACACGGAGAGCTGATTCACTTCGCTGTAGAGCAGAGACTAACATCATTATAAAGCAACTATACCCAGATTAAAAAACAAATAATAAAATATTTTTGAAAAGAAGCATATCAAACCACATCTCCTATTTGTACACAGCAGGACAAAAACTCAGAGATGATGGCTGGATGGCATTACTGACTCCATGGGCATGAGTCTGAGTAAGCTCCGGGAGACAGTGAAGGACAGGGAAGCCTGGCGTGCTGCAGTCCATGGAGTTGCAAAGAGCTGGACACGATCTAGCGACTGAACAGCAACAGGATGCAAACTCAGGGGCTAATGGGGCAAAAGGTATGGTTCCCAGTGTAATCCTTTGTGGAATGGGAGAGTTTTCAAGGTCACACACAAGTTTGATGACTTGCTACTTTTTGCTTTGTTCTTTGGTCAAAGTCAGAAGGTCAGCTCAAATCGAAAGAGACAGAAATAAACTTCTGGATGGTCACAGAGCCAAGGTGCTTTGCAAAGGCCAGAGCCAAGAGTGGGAGGGAGAGGAGTGGCTGTGGCCATCCAGGCAAACAACTGACCACTGCAATCTGTGAATGCGCGTGGTCAGTTTCC
Source organism: Moschus berezovskii (assembly GCF_049115385.1). Lineage (NCBI taxonomy): Eukaryota > Metazoa > Chordata > Mammalia > Artiodactyla > Moschidae > Moschus > Moschus berezovskii. The sequence goes on along the minus strand of NC_142468.1, from coordinate 1,822,779 downwards.
AGGGAGGTGGGTTTCTGAGTAATGCGGTTTCAGCGGATCCGTGAGCGATCTGCTAACTCCCTGAGTTTGCTGTGAGAGACTATCACGACTCCAGAAATCACCATCCTCATGCGTGCACATAGGACGTGAGACTTGCACGACACACACACGGCTGCGCGGGGTGGGGTGGGGTTCCGGTCTCCACCCCGAAGCACCAGTGAGAGACAGACCACACACAGGAAGAGCAAGGCAAGGCAGACAGCACAACGGGCAGGCAGCTGAGAGGCCTGGCGGCGCGGGGAGAAGGACCCAGTCACTGAGGAGTGGACTGACCAGGACACGGGGCAGAGCAGGGGGACCCGGTCTCATCCCGAGGGCGGAGCCGGGCTCGCAGAGCAGGGAGGGGACACTCCAGAAAGGCGCGACCCTGCGCACCCGGGGAGAACAGCATGAGGGGTTCAGGCAGCAGTTCATCACAAAGGAGGTGAGAGCGGGAGAGCGGGGGCAGGGGGTGGCCAGCCAACCTGAAGACTGAGTCAGAGCCTGGCCTACCAGTGCAGGCGGGGACAGCAGAGAGGAGCCTGGCGCACCGCTGGCAGGAGAGCGACCTGGGCAGCCCCCACGGAGAGCAGGGTGGAGGGGCCTCACAGAACTGAAAGTCACCACTCGGGCATCCACGTCTGGGAAAATGAAGACAACGGTCTGAAAAGCTACACGTACCCTGGTGTTCACAGCAGCACTATTTATAACAGCTGAGGCGTGGGAGCGAACGGCCTGCCAACAGATGAACGGGGAGAGAAGATGTGGTGTGCACACACACACACACACACAATTTATATCAGCCGAGGCGTGGGAGCAAACGGCCTGCCAACAGATGAACGGGGAGAAGATGTGGTGTGCGCGCACACACACACAATGGAGTATTACACAGTCACACACACACACAATGGAATATTACAGTCTCACACACACACACAATGGAGTATTACACAGTCACACACACACACAATGGAGTATTACACAGTCACACACACACACAATGGAATATTACACAGTCTCACACACACACACACACAATGGAAGATTACTCAGTCACACACAGAGACACACACACATACACAATGGAGTATTACTCAGTCACACACACACACAATGGAATATTACACAGTCATACACACACACACACACACACACAGTGGAAGATTACTCAGTCACACACAGAGACACACACACAATGGAAGATTACTCAGTCTCACACACACACACACAATGGAGTATTAGTCACACACACACAATGGAGTATTACTCAGTCACACACACACACACACACAATGGAGTATTAGTCACACACACACAATGGAGTATCAGTCACACACACACAATGGAATATTACACAGTCTCACACACACACACACACAATGGAAGATTACTCAGTCACACACAGAGACACACACACATACACAATGGAGTATTACTCAGTCACACACACACACAATGGAATATTACACAGTCATACACACACACACACACACACAGTGGAAGATTACTCAGTCACACACAGAGACACACACACAATGGAAGATTACTCAGTCTCACACACACACACACAATGGAGTATTAGTCACACACACACAATGGAGTATTACTCAGTCACACACACACACACACACAATGGAGTATTAGTCACACACACACAATGGAGTATCAGTCACACACACACAATGGAGTATTAGTCACACACACACACACACAATGGAGTATTACACAGTCACACACACACACACACACAGTGGAAGATTACTCAGTCACACACAGAGACACACACACACACAATGGAGTATTACTCAGTCACACACACACACAGTAGAAGATTACTCATTCACACACACACACAATGGAGTATTACACAGTCACACACACACACACACACAATGGAGTATCACTCAGTCTCACACACACAATGGAGTATTAGCCACACACACAGACACACAATGGAAGATTACTCACACACACACAGACACACACAATGGAGTATTACACAGTCACACACACACACAATGGAGTATTACACAGTCAGACACTGACACACATACACACAATGGAGTATTCGTCAGTCACACACACACAATGGAGTATTAGTCACACACACACACACACAATGGAGTATTACTCAGTCACACACACACAATGCAGTATTAGTCACACACACACACACAGTGGAAGATTACTCACTCACACAGAGAGAGACACACACACACACACAATGGAAGATTACTCAGTCATACACACACACACAATGGAGTATTACACAGTCACACACACACAATGGAGTATTACACAGTCACACACACACACACAATGGAGTATTATACAGTCACACACACACACAAAATGGAGTATTACTCAGTCACACACACACACAGTGGAAGATTACACAGTCTCACACACACACACACACAATGGAAGATTTCTCAGTCACACACACACACAATGGAGTATTAGTCAGTCACACACACACACACAGTGGAAGATTACTCAGTCTCACACACACACAATGGAGTATTACACAGTCACACACACACACACACAATGGAGTATCACTCAGTCTCACACACACAATGGAGTATTAGTCACACACATACAGACACACAATGGAAGATTACTCAGTCACACACACACACACACAATGGAATATTACACAGTCACACACACACACAATGGAGTATTACACAGTCAGACACACACACACACACACACACAACGGAGTATCACTCAGTCTCACACACACACAGAATGGTGTGTCACTCAGTCACACACACACACAGACACATACAGTGGAGTATTACCCAGTCACACACACACACAATGGAGTATTACACAGTCTCACACACATACACAATGGAGTATTACTCAGTCACACACACACACAATGGAGTATTAGTCAGTCACACACACACACAATGGAGTATTCGTCACACACACACACAATGGAGTATTCGTCAGTCACACACACACACAATGGAGTATCATTCAGTCTCACACACACAATGGAGTATTAGTCACACACATACACACAATGGAAGATTACTCACACACACAGACACACACAATGGAGTATTACACAGTCACACAAACACACACACACACTGGAGTATTACACTGTCAGACACACACACACACAACGGAGTATCACTCAGTCTCACACACACACAGAATGGTGTGTCAGTCACACACACACACAGACACATACAATGGAGTATTACACAGTCACACACACACACAATGGAGTATTACACAGTCTCACACACATACACAATGGAGTATTACTCAGTCACACACACACACGGAGTATTAGTCACACACACACACAATGGAGTATTCGTCACACACACACACAACGGAGTATTACACAGTCAGACACACAGACACACACACACACACAATAGAGTATCACTCAGTCTCACACACACACACAATGGAGTGTCACTCAGTCACACACACACACACAATGGAGTATTAGTCACAGACACACACAATGGAGTATTACACAGTCAGACACACAGACACACACACACAATGGAGTATTAGTCACACACACAGACAGACACACAATGGAAGATTACTCACACACACACACAGAATGGAATATCACTCAGTCAGACACACACATACACACACACACAATGGAATATTATTCAGTCTCACACACACACACAGTGGAGTGTCAGTCACACACACACAAAGAACGAAATGCAAACGGACCTAGAGAACATGAGGCGGAGTGGAATGAGTCAGAGAAAGACACACACGCTGCAGGATTTCGCTGACATGTGGAGTCTAAGCAATAACACAAATGATACACATGCAAAACAGAAACAGTCCCCACACAGAGCCTGTGAGCACAGGGAGGCGGGGGAGGAGAGGGATACCGGCGGCACGGGGCTGATACTGATACATACACACTACCACGTTCAAAACAGTCACGCAACAGGGAGACAGTGCACAGCACCCGGAATCAGAGAAGTTATCTCGTAGCAACTTATAACGGAGTGTACTCTGCAAAAATACAGAATCACCATGCTCTATACCTGAAACTTATGTAACATTGCAAATCAACTACACTTCAATGAAAAAAGAAAAAGATGGGCCTTCAGCCTCAGAACTTTAGATGTGGGTCCTAGACCCCTGGGTAGGACTGGAGAGGGTGATGGGAAGAGGGCTGGCAGCAGACAGACACTGAACAAGCAAAGGGACTTGGCGACCGAATGGATTTAGAACGAGGACAAAAAAAGGAAAAATCGAGGACTGTGAATGAATCTGAAGAAACTGCGGTGTCACTGGCAGAATAGTAAGAAGAGCCGGCTTGAGGACAAGGATAAAGACTCTCGAGTTAGGCATGATGAGCTGAAGGTGACGATCAGCAACCGGAAACATTTTCAGCCACGTATGAACTGCGTGACTTTGAGAACTCCCTAAGCTTAGCTTTCTCATCTGTAAAAGGAGAAACACTAACGTGTGACTCACTAAGTTACTGTGAGGATTGAGTGAAATGACAGTCATGCCAGCACTCACTAAAGCACTGGAAAATAACATATTTTGGCCACTGTTATTATTCGTCTTATATCTGACCAACTGCCCAATAAGTATTTTTTGTTATGTGAACTTAGGACTATCCGATACCCATCTCATCAGGACTTTGTGTTTTTTGTTTTTTCCAATACAACTGAGATAAGCCAAAACACTTCTACTCTAACCGCAGTCCTTGTACATTTTCCAGAGCATTTCAGTCTGGGCAATTTACAACCTGGAGAGGTCTTCAAATCTATGACAAATTCATCACTACAAACCATTAAACCTAGTATGTCAGCTGACCCATCCAGATTAGATGTGAATATTTTGATGGCTATGGCTTTCCCTAAGAAGCAGCAGGTTGACAAGGGGCTTCTTTACACTGAAAAAATAAAAGAAAAGTATTGTATATGGTCTAATAATAATTTGCAACATACTAAAGATCCTGTTGAGATGAAAGTTTTTGTCTTTTCTTTGTTTGTTGGGAGTGTAAGAAAATAAGATTAAAGAGAGTAGGATTCTGTAGTAATGATGTAGCCATGAAGGACACATTAGCAGTGGGGAAACTGAGAGAAGCTAAATTCCAAGTAAATCTGAGAATTTAACACTGTAGTTATTAGTAACACTGGAGAGTGAATACAAACATTTATCCTGTACACAGTAAGAGCTTAATAAACATTTGTTAAATATTGCTGGATGAAACTGATGATGTGCCTGAAGAAATTGTTGATGACTGATGAACCTGATGACCAGATTATGTTTGTCCTTTTGTTCATTGTGGTGATGACCTCACTGTGGTATTCATTGTAACTGTCTGTAAAGAGTAATTAAACAAAAGGTATGGAAACAGCATCAAGGTATTTAAAGCTAGGAAAGAAACTGAAGTCCAGGGAGGGTAACAGACTTGCCTAAATCAGTTCCCCATAATGTGAGGTCAGAGCCTGAACAACGTTAACCAACAGCACTGTGCACATCCCATCTCCCTGTGATGGAGGAGAAAAAGTTGTGGAGAAACTCAAGCCAGGCGGCTTCATGATTTGCTTGAAGGTCTAACGAAAGGTTGGGAGGGGTAGACGGATTCTGAGAAACGCGCGCTTCAATTATTTAAGCCACGATGTCTCTCCTTACGGTGCTTAGTCCATGGCAGTCTAAAATACGGAGTTTTTTTTTTGCCATTAACGCAGCCACATTTTATAGTATTGCAGTATGAGGTTTTTATATTTTTTTATCAAAAGATTTTATGAGTAAATGTCAGAAATCAGGGAATTTCATAAAAAGGGCGTACCAGTTAACTTGTTTAGGTTCATGAAAAGGGTTACAGCCATAGATTATAGAGCTGTTTTTGACTGTGAAAATTTATGTGCTGTCTAGATCTTTATTCTATTGAAATTGAACCGCAAAAGGCCCTTAAATAAAATGATTCCTTCGAAATCCATAAATTGCAGTAGAGCTGACTGATGAAGAGATTCAAATTCCCTTTCAAGGGCGCATGTGGGGAGCGATCCAGAAGGGACGGGGCAGAGTCTCTCTTGCACAACGGGCATGCCTCCCTGTGTCTCCAATCTGGAGCCAGACTGTCCGGGTCAAGGCCAAACTCCATCAGCTACTGTGATCTAACCCACATGACTTGGCCATGCTGTGCCTCGGTCTCCTCATCTGTAAAATGGGGGCGGTAACAGTAGCCGTGTCATAGGCTGGGGAGGATCACAGTTGAGACAGCAGAGCGCTGAGGGTGGCAAGCACTGCGTGCTGGCTCAAGGGTCACCCTCAGGTCTGCGTGGCGTCCCGCGCCAGCCCCGCCACCCACCTCTGCCCTCGCTCCTTTCTGCGGGGTGCCCGACCTTCTGGGAAGTCTTCAAAGCCTAACTCAGCGGCTGAATGTCTGGATGGCCCTGGCTGGAATGTTTCTTCTACAGCAGGCATTGTTTCCTGCTTCACCTCACGGTCCCTCTCTGAAAGGTGGGCCCCATCTGACTCGCTCCTGCAGCCCCAAAGGGGCCCTCCTCAGTGCCCTGCACGCGGCACCCAGCAAGTATCGACATTTGTGGTGTGAACTAACACACCGGCAGAGCTGTCCTCTCCTGCCTTATCAGCTGATAGCTGTTATTATCTCTTTTATTAAAAAGGAAAGGTAGGTCCCAAGAGGCCCAAACTATTAAGCTGAGGCCAACATCGTAACTGTCTTTAGGAATAAAGCATAATTTATGAGATGCACAGCGAATTTAATTTCATGAAAACTCAGAATTTCTGGAACAAAATCAACACAGAATAAAATCTCAGGTTTGGAATGTAGCCAGGATGGTCACTACCCAGCCTGGGCAGGGCACAGCATTATTACTGTCATCTCTTGGTTACCCGCTGTGAAGCGGCACGGCCCTTTGAAGATGAATACCTATTTGTGGCAAATTACCCCTAAGTCAAAGTTCCCTTACGTTCTGCTTCTTTCTCTCAGACAGTCTAGATTAATAAACAGTGAGCGCCTGTGATGGGACAAGAAGCCTGTTGCACACGCAGCCGCTCATTCGATCCTTCAAACAACTCTGCAACGTCAGTTCTCTTAACTATAAGGAAACAGAGGCGTGGAGACACTGGACCACTCACCCAAAGTCTCCATCTAGTTCAGCCCATCTGACTCCAGTCCATCTCCCCACATTTACTGCCCTATACAGGGGTGGAAGGGGATCGGCGTGGAGACACTGGACACTTACCCAAAGTTTCCCATCTAGTTCAGCTCATCTGACTCCAGTCCATCTCCCCACGTTTACTGCCCTATACGGGGGTGGAAGGGGATTGGCGTGGAGACACTGGACCACTTACTTTCCCAAAGGTTCCATCTAGTTCAGCTCATCTGACTCCAGTCCATCTCCCCACGTTTACTGCCCTATACAGGGGTGGAAGGGGATCGGCGTGGAGACACTGGACACTTACCCAAAGTTTCCCATCTAGTTCAGCTCATCTGACTCCAGTCCATCTCCCCACGTTTACTGCCCTATACGGGGGTGGAAGGGGATCGGCGTGGAGACACTGGACCACTTACTTTCCCAAAGGTTCCATCTAGTTCAGCTCATCTGACTCCAGTCCATCTCCCCACGTTTACTGCCCTATACGGGGGTGGAAGGGGATCGGCGTGGAGACACTGGACCACTTACCCAAAGTTTCCATCTAGTTCAGCTCATCTGACTCCAGTCCATCTCCCCACGTTTACTGCCCTATACGGGGGTGGAAGGGGATCGGCGTGGAGACACTGGACCACTTACCCAAAGTTCCCATCTAGTCAGCTCATCTGACTCCAGTCCATCTCCCCACATTTACTGCCCTATACGGGGGTGGAAGGGGATCGGCGTGGAGACACTGGACCACTTACCCAAAGTTCCCATCTAGTCAGCTCATCTGACTCCAGTCCATCTCCCCACGTTTACTGCCCTATACGGGGGTGGAAGGGGATCAGCGTGGAGACACTGGACCACTTACCCAAAGTTCCCATCTAGTCAGCTCATCTGACTCCAGTCCATCTCCCCACATTTACTGCCCTATACGGGGGTGGAAGGGGATCGGCGTGGAGACACTGGACCACTTACCCAAAGTTTCCATCTAGTTCAGCTCATCTGACTCCAGTCCATCTCCCCACGTTTACTGCCCTATACGGGGGTGGAAGGGGATCGGCGTGGAGACACTGGACCACTTACCCAAAGTTCCCATCTAGTCAGCTCATCTGACTCCAGTCCATCTCCCCACGTTTACTGCCCTATACGGGGGTGGAAGGGGATCGGCGTGGAGTATGTAGATTACTCAACTGCTTGTGAGACACAGGGCTCGGAGGATTCTTCGGGGGCATGCCCAGTCTGGTCTGGTTGGGCTGGCCAGGAAGGTGCATTAATGCAAACTGCAATGAATTTCAGGGGTCAAAGGAACACCATGAACTCAGGCTAGATCTGCAAACTCCAGGAGATCTAAGTTGATAGCAAAACAGTGGACTCTCTGAGCAATGGCAGCATGGAGGCACCCCGCATGACACGGTTATCTTAGAGCAAAAACTGGCCAGCAGCTGGAGTCCTGGCCATCAAGACAGGAAGCTAGAAAAGGGAAGCTGGAGTTCGGGATGAGCCTCGGTGCCAATCAGGAAAACATGAGAAGCTGGGTGTGCGGAGCTGGACACACTGTGGGCTTCAGGAGGCACGTCTGGACGGGGGTCGCCAGGACCGATCCTGGCAGAGGTTACTGTGGCCGCATTTTATTCCCTTCTTCATCACGCAGTGGAAGACAGCAGTAAACCACACACCCGAACCTGTTGCTTCTCACTTAAAACACTTCAATGCCTTCCCATTATCCTCAGGGTCAACTTCAAACTCCTCAGCACCTCACACGGCCCTTCATGACCTGGTTCTGCTCCTGTCTCTGGTCTCATCGCTCTCCATTTATCCTTCTGGCCCCACCCAGCCCGGCAAACAAGGAGCGCGGACGGTTCCGGTTATTCAGAGGACCAAGCTCTCCTACTCAGCTCGGCGGGAACGCTCAGCTGAGGACACACTCTGTCCCCGTCTGGATATATCTCCATCTTTCAGGTCTCCTGTCGGCCGTCATTTCCTCTGCAGTCAGCCTTGCTTTCCGTCCCCCGCCGGCATCCTGCACCTTCCCGGATACTCCCACAGTGCTCCACAGTCATCCTTCAGGACGGAGCGTCCTGGATTCTAACCACCCACCTCCCCAGCTGGACTCCAAGCTCCTAGAAGGCAGGGCGGTGTCCGTCTTCCCTGCGTTTACACATCCCCAGCGTCTGCAGACGAACATTTGTTTCCAAGTCAAAGAAAGGTAGAATCCTGAGGACAGAAGAGGGCGTGGCAGAGCCACCTACTCCAGTGATCGGGCGCGAAGAGAAGACGAGAGTGCCCAGCGCTCAGCAAGCGTGAGGCGAGGGCCGCGCGGTCAAGAAGGGGCCTCAGGAGGATTTGGAAACGCTACCGAGTATCTAGAGGGGTCTCCGTTTCGCTCACTGACTGGAAAGCTGTACACGGCGTGCCCAGCGCAGCCGCAGAGCACAGGGGTCGCCCGAGTGCCCTCGACACTTCGGGTTTTGAGAGCTTCTCGTGGAAGACGTGAGAGCCCGCCTCTAGAGTTTTTATCACACGAGGAAAAGAAGGAAGAAGGACAGTGAGGGGAGAAAAACACAGGATTCCGAGAAGTCAAACTGCTGGCTCTCTGGAACTGACACGAGCCTACCGACAAACATCCAGGGAAAAACAAAAGAGGAAAATAGAACTGGGGACTCTGCGCTGTAAGGTTTGCCTGTGACAAAGGGGAAACCGCAAAGCCCATTGTGTTTAAATCATTAGCTAACGTGCACCCAGTTCACAGGCTATGGACCAGGCTCGGCGGGGAAAAAAGACAAATTAATCTAAGGCTGTTCATTCTGTGATAGCTTAAAGCAAAGAGCTTGGAGCAATAATATGAAGACAGCTAGCAAAATAAATAGAAATGAAGTCCAAGGAATTTAAACATGAAAATTTGGGGAGGGGAAAAAGAACCGCACAAAGCAAAACAGACAAAATACAAGGCTAACCAAACAAAAGCTAAATCAAATAAATAGGCATTGCCGTGTGCCCTGGAGGACTGCCAAGGGGAGTGAGCTTCAACACAGAATGCTTCTGCTACCAGTTTGGGAAACTTCAGTTCCAGAAAGACGGGAGGAGGGCGGAGCCACGTCTGAGTGACGCCGGGAGCGGGGGGCGGGGAGGGGCCGACGGACGCCAGGGCTTCCCCTGGTTCCTGCAGTGGCTAAAGTCGTGTCCGGCTCTGCGGCCCCGTGGACTGCAGCGCGCGAGGCTCCCGTCCTCCGCCATCTCCCGGAGCCGGTGACGCCATCCAACCCTCTCATCTTCCGTCGCCCCCTTCTCCTCCCGCCTTCAGTCTTTCCCAGCATCAGGGCCTTGTCCAATGACTCAGCTCTTCACATCAGGTGGCCAAAGTACTGGAGCTTCAGCTTCAGTATCAGTCCTTCCAAGGGATATTCAGGGTTGATTTCCATGAGGATTGACTGGTTTGATCTCCTTGCAGAACCCTCCCCTAACAAGATGCAAAAGCAGCAGCCCACTCCCTCCCCATGCCTCCCGTGGACCCTACATACAGCCAGGTATGAGAAACAAGACCTTGTCATAGACGAGAAATTGGCGACACCTGTAGTGGCCTTCTCTTCTCCACTTACAGATAAAAAGGCCATCATAAATACCTCTAGGTGACCGTGCTAGGATCCAAAGTGTTATGAGGAATCCAGTCCCTGGAGCTCAAGTCAGACAAAGCGCTGGCAATTACTTGTGAACGTGGATGCTGGGGATGGAGCCCGAGGCTTGGTGCTGGCATGGCTCCTGTCGAAAGTCACAGTCCTGAGGCACGGTAGTCCTCTCAGTGACAGCCACCACTGCAGTCACCCTGCCCGAGTGTTTGTCCCCTGGCGGCACAGAGCTAGGTCCTCTGCATGAATCATCCCCTTTAAGCCCCCAACAAGCCATTATTATCTTAATTTTATAGCTGCTCACTCTACAGATAATCGAGCCAAGGCAAGTTAAGATACTTTTCAACCAGGAATGGAGCAGGGATTTAGATCCAGACAGTTATTTCAGGAGAAGTTCTTCTAACCAACAGACTTGTTAGAAACCCAATGAAAGGAGGTGGATAATCAGTAAACGCTTATTAACAGTGGGGAGACATGTACTTTGAACTCTGCTAGGTTAAACCGGGGTAAAATAGTGTTTTTTAAAAAAACAACAACAAAGTGAGGGGCGTCCCTGGTGGTCTGGTAGCTAAGAACTCGCCTGCTGGCGCAGGGGACACAGGTTCGATCAGGTCCAGGGGGATTCCATGTGCCATGGAGCAACGAAGCCCGTGTACCACAACTATTGAAGTCGGCATACTCTGGAGTCTGTGTTCCACAAGAGAAGCCACCACAAGGAGTCCTCGACCACAGCTAGAGAGCAGCCCCCTGCTCACCGCGACTGGGGAAGCCTGCAAGCAGCAACGAAGACCCCGCGCAACCAAAAATAAATAACAAATGAATAATTTTTTAAAATGAGGAAGACTAAGGCTGAAGCTGAAGCTCCAATACTTTGGCCACCCGATGCAAAGAGCAGACTCACTGGAAAAGACCCTGATCCCTGGAAAGATTGAAGGCAGGAGAAGGGGACGACAGAGGATGAGATGGTTGGATGGCATCACCGACTCGATGGAGGTGAATTTGAGCAAACTTACGGACAGCGTGGAGGCGACAGGAACCTAGTGAGCTGCCGTCTATGGGTCGCAAAGAGTCGGACACGACTGCGTGACTGAGGCACGCACTCTTTAATGTCCACTGTTCCTCTCCAGCAAATACACAGGCTGCTCAAACCCCTAAGGAAACTGACAAAACAAACCAAGAGGACAGTTGATAATGTGTAGCTCAGTGGTTTTGGGGGGTTCAGTTCAGTTCAGTCGCTCAGTCGTGTCCGACTCTCTGCGACCCCATGAATCACAGCACGCCAGGCCTCCCTGTCCATCACCAACTCCCGGAGTACACTCAAACTCATGTCCATTGAGTCGGTGATGCCATCCAGCCATCTCATTCTCTGTCGTCCCCGTCTCCTCCCGCCCCCAACCTTTCCCAGCATCAGAGTGCAGACTTAGCTCCAAATGCCAGGAGACCTGGGAATCTGAAGTTCCGTAAGCTTTCCTTAGCCTGGCAATGCCTTCTCCTTAAATTTCTGTATTGCTGTCTTTATTGAGATTTCTGTACATTAATATGTGCCTTTTTTTTCCCCCAATATGACCTATTTTTCCAATGGGACTGAAGGGGGAAAAAAAAATCACAAATGCATATTTAAGGAAGCAAGAATATTTAAATTCCCCCCAATTTTGTCATACATTTTTTTGTGCTTTCTATTTGAGATGAAAGATAAAAAACCTGTGTGCATGATTAATTGTCATGATGAAAGAATACTAGGCAGTTGCTTAAGAGACGAGAACAACAAAAGGATAAACCACTGCAGGCGTCCCCAGGACTGGAGTGACACGGCTCTGTGTACTCGGTTTCCATGGCGACTAGCGATGGGAAGATGAATGTTTCACAGTCACTCCGCTCCGCGGTGCACGTCTATAAATCAAACTTACATAAAGAGCGCAAGATTTCTGCTGTGGGCTGGACGCAGAGCCGGTTCATTTTCCTGTTACTGTATAATTATGGAAAAGAAGCACAAAACAATGAGGTCATTCTGAGTGGGGAACAAACTCAGAAATTACTAATACACCTGCAGAATGCCATTCATCTCGCAGGAAGCAAGAGGCAGGCAAGGCGGTCAGCGGACGGAAACCCTGCCCATCTTGGGCGCAGGCTTCCCGGCACCGACCTGCTCCGGCTGGGGGCTGAGAGTGACGTGCCTGGCCTGGGCTCCCGACCCCTGCTTGGTTTGAAAACAGACACAGGGGCAACTTAATCAACTGCCTGCCATGCCCTACAGGTTTTTATTCTGATAGACTGGGCAGAACCGGCACTCCATGTTTAGTGTGGAAGTTTACTGAGGCTGAACAAGCATACACTTGCTTTTATTTACACCCTAAATGGCTCATCTTGTAGACGTGAGGATAGAAAAATAATGCTTTGGCATTGAATTGGGAGCCAGGAGACCCGAATCTTGACCCAGGTCTATGTAACCTTGGGTAAACAATGAAGTTCGTGCAGCCTCCATTTTCTTAGCGATGATGTAAATGATTTTTAAAGTCTCTGCCAACATCTGCTTCCATGATTCTGGATTCCAAAAACTCAAAGATCTGACTCAATCAGATCTAACCAGAGATATCAGTTGTGCCATTCCTAAATATATATGTATATATACACACACACCTTACACCAGCAGTCCCCAACCTTTGTGGCACCAGGGGCCGGCTTCACAGAAGACAGCTCTTCTTCCATGGACCAGGGAAGGTGGAGGGATGCTCTCAGGATGATTCAAGTATATATTTATTACGCACTTTTATTTCTATTATTAACACATCAGCTCCACCTCAGATCATCAGGCATTAGATTCTGGAGACCCCTGCTTTACACAGTTATACTTTTAAATTCTATACAGGCTAAAACACCTAAGTGATAGCATTTTAAGATTACCGTTGCATTGAAGCTTTCTTCTGACTTCTGTCAATCTTTCAAACACAGAATATACTCTGGAAAACTGAATGATATCATCAGAGTTTCAAATGCATAGGAAAATTGTTACAGATGATCCTAGGACTGATTTTCTTAATACTATAAACAATATTTAAATTTCAATAATCTTCCTGTCACCTAGATAAGGGATGCCTATCAATTCCTGCCAAACAGGAAGCATCTTGCCCCTTGAAGTCTGCAGCTCTCAGAGACAGGGTGAGGCGTTCCTGGACTTCATCTCTGAAGAGTCATGCTTGGTACAATTTGTGGAACAAATGAATGGACGGACGAGCAGACGCTTAGTAACGCCTTTGCTGCACCTTTCAGAAATCTTTCTCCAGTCTTACCTGTTTAGGCAGATTCAGACCGACATATAAATATCCCCGGGATAGACAGGCATATATCTGAAAACCAGATATAACTATACGAGTCTCTCCTTTGTGGGTCTGTGAGCCTCCAAAATCCTTGTGGCACTTTATAACCGGGACATAGCTTTGCTTTAGTGGAGCACGAGATAATATATCAAACACGGAGAAGACCTCTTGTTCTGAGGCTCTGGCTAAAGTGCAGGGGTATCGTGTGGGCTCAGAAATAACTGAGTCACAGTCTCTGCCACAAGGGAGGAAAGTGTAGGGAAAACAACACCCAACAAGCACTCGCTCCCTCCTCTAGAGCTTACACCAACTCTGAGGAAAAGACTTGATCACCCCATTTTACAAGTTAAGAAAACTGAGCTATTAAGGATTGATACAGGGCTTCCCTGGTGGGTTCAGTGGTAAAGAATTCACCTGCCAGTGCAGGAGACACAGGTTCGATCCCTGGTCCAGGAAGATCCCACATGCCCTGGAACAACGAAGCCCGCGCCACAACCACTGAGCCTGTGCCTGGTGTCAGGACACGCACTTCTGGAGCCCGCGTGCCCTGGAGCCTGCGCTCTGAAACGAGAAGCCCCCGCAGGGAGAAGCCTGAGCCCCGAGACTAGAGAGGAGCTCCCACTCGCGGCGACCAGAGAAAAAGCCTGCACAGCAACTAGGACGCAGCACAGCCGAAATAAACTCACATGAAATCAAAGACCTGATCCTGTGAAAGATGTAGGGCTCTCATTTTCAAAAAGCCTGCTGGAGGGGTCTGAATTTCCTGATTTCCTGCACTGACAGGCAGCCCTCATCGAGGTAACAGGAAGAGGAATTTAAATTTTAATATTCTTTACATTACAAAAATGAGTTCTAGCAGGTATATTTATATCATTTTGATGTTTTCGTGTTTCCAAACAATGTACTTTGAAATCAGAATCACTTCTTATTCGTTTTCATAGAATTCTCCTGATGCTCTTCACACATTAGTGATCAGAAATGAGACGTAATTCCCCAACCCCTGCCCTCAAGACCGGAGCACGATCTTACTGTAAGTTGAAGGGAGTTTTGCCCTAGCTCATGGATTGTGCAGGAATGCACTGCTGTTGGGCTTGACTGACTGCAGACAGGTTGTGGTGCGGTGTATCTGAAGGATACTGAGTGCAACTTACAATGCTTAATAAAAATCTTTATTCTTTTAGTATTAAAAAAAAATGAGTTCTAGGACTACCTGTTTAAAATGTGGGTTTGTTGCTTGCTTTTGTTTCTCTTTTTACTTTTTAAAACTGATGGTTTCATTAAGTTTTCTACCACATATTCAATGTTTGGAAGATTGAAACTAGCCAGAAGAAAGCGTCAATGTGATGATAAGATCCTCAGTTCAGTCAGTTCAGTCGCTCAGTCGTGTCCGACTCTCCGCGACCCCATGAATCACAGCACGCCAGGCCTCCCTGTCCATCACCAACTCCCGGAGTACACTCAAACTCATGTCCACAGAGTCGGTGATGCCATCCAGCCATCTCATTCTCTGTTGTCCCCTTCTCCTCCCGCCCCCAACCTTTCCCAGCATCAGAGTCTTTTCCAGTGAGTCAACTCGTCGCATGAGGTGGCCAAAGTATTGCAGTTTCAGCTTTAGCATCAGATCCTAAAACACTATTAATTAGGTACTTTAGCCAGGACAGTAAAGAATCTGCCTGCAATGCAGGATTGAACCCAGGTTCGATCCCTGGGTCCGGAAGACCCTTGGAGGAGGAATCCCCTGGAGGAGGAAATGGCAACCCACTCCAGTATCCTTGCCTGGAGAATCCCTTGGACAGAGGAGCCTGTGGGCTACAGACCACGGGGCTGCAAAGAGTCGGACACGACTGAGTGACTGACGCTTGGCCAGGACAGAAGTTAGAAGTGTGCCTTTGTGAGGTGTATCTATCTAAGGGAGCACACGTGCAGAAACTCCCGGGGGGCCCAGGGGTCAGGACGCGGCGCGCTCACTGCTGCGACCCAGGTTCAATCTCCAGTCGGGAAGTAAGATCCCCAAAGCAAGAACAGTACAGGAACACCTTTGGTTAGATCTGACAGACAGAGCCGTGCCTCTGAGCTCCTGACTCCAAGGCCTCCCCACCCGACCGACGGCGCCTCAGGACACATTCAAGCAGCAGACTGTCATTCTACTGAATTCTCGGGTGCTAAAAAATCAGTTAAAAACAAACACAGACCCTAAAAAACACATTAATAGCATTTTTTTTGTTAAGTCGTCTAGTCAAGGCTATGGTTTTTCCCATGGTCATGTATGGATGTGAGAGTTGGACTGTGAAGAAAGCTGATCGCCGAAGAATTGATGCTTTTGAACTGTGGTGCTGGAGAAGACTCTTGAGAGTCCCTTGGACTGCAAGGGGATCCAACCAGTCCATTCTAAAGGAGATCAATCCTGGGTGTTCATTGGAAGGACTGATGCTAAAGCTGAAGCTCCAATACTCTGGCCACCTCATGCAAAGAGTTGACTCACTGGAAAAGAGTCTGATGCTGGGAGGGATTGGGGGCGGAAGGAGAAGGGGACGACAGAGAATGAGATGGCTGGATGGCATCACGACTCGATGGACATGAGTTTGAGTGAGCTCTGGGAATTGGTGATGGAAAGGGAGGCCTGGCGTGCTGTGATTCATGGGGTCGCAAAGAGTCGGACACGACTGAGCGACTGAACTAAACTGAACTGAATAATACAAAACAACGTTTCTTAAATCTCCCGGGCGAGCACATGTTGTCATTTCCCCTTCCGGCCCGCAGTCAGCAGGCTAAGGGTCACTCCCAGGATGAAGGTGTCATTCCTGGGCGTTACACAGCCATGCAGCTTCCAGCAGGCGAATCCTATGGGAGCCAGTCACATCTTTATGTAAGTTCACTGCAAACAGATTCTGCTGCCCATCAAGGATATTTGGTTTGGTATGTAAGCTTAGAAGATCCAGTAATTTGAGCACACAGTTTTGGCATGAATTTTTCAAAAAGTAATAGAATAATGTTTATTAAGAAAGCGTCCAGGTTAACCTCCTCGCCTTCCAATTAGTTTCTTACCAGAGTTTTTAGCACCACCAACTGGTTAAAGAGATCAACTACAATGTGCTTGGTTCTCAAGCTGCTCTGTTCATGAAGAGGGATCATATATACATCAGTTCAGTTCAGTTCAGTCGCTCAGTCGTGTCCGACTCTCCGCGACCCCATATACATAGCTCACACTTAATTTGTGGCGACTGAACTGAACTGAACTGAATTTATTTCAGTCACTAAATAAAATAAAAAATGCCTTTCCTTGTCAGTCAAATAAATAATCCACTTTGGCTTTTTCACTTAAGAAGGCGTATTTTACTTAGTAAGTCATTAGAGAAAACTAAATCTACCCACTAAAGCTAATTTGATTTATTCTACCATAAGCTCACACTCAAAAAGCAATGACTAAAACTACAGTGAAAATTAGAAACTAAGATAGCAAACTAAATGGTATTCAATAGTAAGTGAGCCTACAGTGTCTACCTAGGACATTAATTTAATTTGAAATAAAAACGATTGAGGAGGTAATGTAGGTAGTTTCACATTTTTAAAAATTTGGGCTTTTTCTACCAAGATTCCTGACTCAGAGATGAAGGCTGCCATGTGGCGTGTGAATATCCACCTTCGTTTATCTTCTCCTCCTCTGGATGGAACCACATCTAGCAACAGATGGTGTACAGACAGTACCACGTAAACCTAGGGCTTCAGGCCTGACTGCTGTGCGATGAATCCGTTTGCACTGCTGAAGAACTAAGCCCAGAACAGCCAATCTGTGGACACAAGTTGTCTGTGAAAAGTACATCCAGCCACTTGTTGCCATGACACATCTGTAACCAGCAGAATGAATGGCACCACACCAAAACAAACTCAGTCACTAAAATAAATTTTCTATTAGACAACATATGAGAAAGAAAGTTCCATCCAATTTATTAAATTTGACTCTGACAGCAGAGTTCTGTCAAATGCCTTCTGAGAGAGTTTAAAACTAGTGCAATAATTTTACGATGATAGCAGTTTAAATCTCTCCACAAACGTGTAGTCAGGTTCATAGTTTTTAAAGCCTCTGACTCTAAGTCTGCAGTGGAAAGTTCAGTAAAGAAGAGAAGGACCAGCACGGCCCCACCCGCCTCGACACACACTCTCAGCATGCCAACTGTGATCCTCACTCTGCTCCTTTGCTCGTTTCTTTGCTCGTTCACTCGCTCACGGATCTAATGAAAATTCTCTCTCCAGCAAACAGCAAAATTTCTGTAAACAGGGCAACAGGAACAGGACTCTTCCTCTGCCCTGCTTCTCCCTGGATGAGAGCCTTGATGTGCTGTCCCCAAGGCGGAGAAGATTCCCATTTGAAACCATGAATGGGCACCAGGCGTCTTAACAAGACGACGGCTTAGGTTAAGAAAAGCATTTTGAAACTCTTTATTGTTGCTTCTAAATACGATCTTTGGAGATGCAAAGAACGGACAGATGGGGTAGGAGGAGGGTGGGACACAGGGAGGCTAGGATTGACACGTGCAGACCACCACGTGTAAGACAGGTGTGTACAGTGCAGGGAGCTCAACTCAGCGCCCTGCGGTGATCGGGAGAGGTGGGGTGGGGGTGGCAGGGAGACTCCAGGGCGGGGAGACATATGCGCGCCTACAGCTTAAGCACCTTGTGGTGCAGCAGACACTCATATAGCATTGGAAAGCAGCTACACTCTGATAATAACGTGTTCAAAAAGGGATATGGGATGAGGAGCAAAACATCATTTGAATAAATTATAACAATCACTCAGATATAAAAAATAAACATGCTCTTTAACATGATCCTTAAATGATAAACGCAAGCATATTTAGACTTTTTAACTGTAAATTCTTTCTGCTATTATTGGACAGCAGTATTCTGAAGAAAACACAATTCTGAGGTGTAACAAAAACATTAACAAGTACCAGCAACATGACTGCCCTGAATTTAAAAAGAAAACTGATTACATGTCAACGTCCTATGACTCTTCTTCTTTAAACAAAAGACAAAATAATTGAGAAGTCAGTCCAGTCTGACTTGAGATTAGCAGTAAAGGAGCTCAGCTTTATCTGTAGAATGGATAGGCATAAAGCTGACACGAGGGATCACCGCACCGATGCAGTGAGGGAACACTGGCACGTGTTTAATGAGCGGGGATCGCTGCCCAAGAGATGGGGTGGGGGGAGCGGGCATTGAGGGGAGAGTCCCCGGGAGGAGCGCTGGACGCCTGGGAGGCTGCCAAGAACCAAAACCCGGAAAAAGGGCAGAAGGGCGGCCTGGACGGACTGTGGTTGGGGGAGCAGACTTCTAGGCGATTCTAACGTAGTAGATTCAGGGAGACTGAACGTATCTGCAGTCAGGAACGGAAGTGATAGGCTGGAGAGGGGGTGACTGACCGAGAAAGGTCTTAGAAGGAGGGAGAGGTAGAGGAACAAAGCGGCGGCACCAGAGAAAGGAAAGGAAAACCAGAAACAGCGGTGAAGGCAGACAGGAAACTCTGCAGCTGAGCAGGGCGGCAGACAGAAACCCAGGCAGAGGTGGGGCCCTGTCCGTGAAGCGGGAGGCTCTCACGGTGTGTGACGCGCCAAGGGCCAGGCTCGGGGTGCCCACCGGGAAGAGCTCTGCGTCTCACCCGAAGAGTGACAACGGGCGCAGAGAGGGGTGGTGCGGGCACACGTGCCACCTCTCTGCCATCCCTAAACAGGGAGCGGAAGGCAGACGAGCTCAAGGTCTCCCGGGCAGCAGCAAGGGCACGACGGGCTTGAGTGACAGGCGTCCCGATTTCGGCACGAAGAGGAAACGTGTTCCCGAATCCCGCAGAGGCGGCACGGAGATCTGGGCACAGAAGATGGCTCTGGAGGGCCAAGCAGATACAGCAGCCTCTGCCCGGCCGGGGAGCACCCTCCCCGCTGGGCAGGCCGTCGGAGGGGCCACGGCAGCCGCTGGGGTCACAGCGGGTCCGGGAGCTGGACACGAGGCTCTGAGGCCACGCGGACACGACGCGTGCTGGGAGCAGGGCAGGGAGGGCGCTGAGCGCGGCGTGCGCGGCTGGCGGCGAGGCCGGGCAGCGCAGCGAGGGCAGAGGCTGGCGGGGGAGGCCAGCGCGGGAGGGAGGCCAGCGGCGGAGGCCGGGCAGCGCAGAGGGGACGGAGGCTGGGCTCGCTCCAGCTCTCAGACTGGCGAGGCACACTCCAGGGGCCAGCGCGCACTCAAGAGCTCGCGGGGCCCGACGGGGGGGCCAGAAGCAGGGGACGGGGGTTGGGGGTGGGGGCTCAGCCCAGCGCCTGGGCGCTAAGTGAACACAAGCAGGGGAAGGGGTGCCAGCACCCTTGGGGCTTAGGTGCATCTAAAGCGAACAGAGGTGGCGGGGGAGGACGGGGTCAGCAGCCACGGTCACCAACGGGAGCCAGTCAGGGGGGCTGAAGCGCCTCCTGAGGAAGGCCGAAGAGGAGAGCGAAGACCCCGGCTGCAAGCTCAACACTCAGAAAACGAAGATCACGGCATCCGGTCCCGTCATGTCATGGCAGACAGATGGGGAAACAGTGGAAACGGTGGCAGACTTTAACTTCTTGGGCCCCAAAATCACTGCAGACAGTGACCGTAGCCATGAGAGATGTTAAAAGACATTTGCTCCTTGCATGTAAAACTATGACAAACCTAGATAGCATGTTAAAAAGCAGAGACATCACTTTGCTGAAGTCACATAGTCAAAGCAGTTTTTTCCAGTAGTCATGTATAGATGTGAGAGTTGGACCATAAAGAAGGCTGAGTGCCAAAGAACTGATGCTTTTGAACTGTGGTGTTGGAGAAGACTCTTGAGAGTCCCTTGGACTGCAAGGAGATCCAACCAGTCCATCCTAAAGGATATCAGCCCTGAATATTCATTGGAAGGACTGATGCTGAAGTTACAATACTTTGGCCACCTGATGTGAAGAGATGGCTCATTTGAAAAGATCCTGATGCTGGGAAAGATTGGGGGCAGGAGGAGAAGGGGATGACAGAGGACGAGATGGTTGGATGGCATCACCGACTCGATGGACAAGAGTTTGACTCAACTCCAAGAGATAGTGAAGGACAAGGAAGCCTGGCGCGCTGCAGTCCATGGGGTCGCAGAGAGTCGGACACGACTGAGCGACTGAACAGCAACGAAGCTGGTCCTGGGACTGTGCCATTCTTCGTCCTGTGGCAGGGAGGGAAAGGTGAGTGATAGGGAGGAAGGTGCGACCAGTAACGGCTAATGGTATTAGCACCTTTGCTGCCTCTCCTGGGGTCAGCTCAGGAACACGCAGGGTAAGGAAAAGTGTCGGAACTAAGAGGTGCCCTGGGAAGCCTGTAGTGCCTTGAATTCCCAGCTTACCCAGATCTTCTCCAGCAGCAGTTTGCCACCAAGCAGGGAAGACGAGCAGACAATATGGACAAATTGGGAATGGTAAAAGATGACGTTAAACGCACAGCAATTGCTCAAAAGTGTCTTGCAAGTGAATCAATGTACAATCCTGTCTTATAAAAGAGACAATCAGGAATTCAGTTTAGACTCCCACTCCAGCTAAGATGATAAAAATTCTGTCGTCAATTTTAAATATTTTTAGCTTTTCCATTGGATTTGGCAAACTCTTTTGCTGTTGTGGGATAATTCCCAAGGCAACATGCAAAACACATGGGTTTCCAGCAAAGCAACCTGGTCCGGAATGCCTGCTACCATTTCCCATGATAAAATGCTGCATCCGCTTCCTTTTTCACATTTTTGTAAACATTGTTTTCATTTATGTGCAGATGGGCTTCTCTGGTGGCTCAGTCGGCAAAGAATCTGCCTGCAACGCAGGAGACCGCCTTCAGGGCAGGAGACCTGGGCTCGATCCCTGGGTCAGGAAGATGCCCTGGAGAAGGAAATGGCACGCCACTCCAGTATTCTTGCCTGGACAATCCCATGGACAGAGGAGCCTGGTGGACTATAGTCCATATGGTTGCAAAAGAGTCAGACACGACTTAGCGACTAAACCACCACCACCAATCAAATGAAATCTCAAATGTTACAATCCCAACCAAACCAATTCATGTGCACAGGGGAAAAGCTATGTAATTGCGCAGCTGGTTTATCAAGAACGCTTCTGGGCAGAGCGAACATGCCTCGCTTTCTCCGGTTCTGGGCAGGCATCATGGGGGTGCAAAGGCAGGCCTGGTCCCTGCCCTCAGGAGGCTTACGCTGTTAGAGGTGAGAAGGGAATATAACGGTGTTTAAGAGCACAAGCAAATCTTGGTTCCCTTACTCACCAGCATCAAGCTCTCCAAGCTGTATTTCCTAATATATTCTTACTCACTTGGCTCCACTGGGTCCTGGGTGTGGCATGGGAGGTCTCAGCTGTGGCACGTGGAATCCAGTGCCCTGACCAGGGATTGAACCAGAGCTCCCAGCACCGGGAGGGCAGAGTCTTAGCCTCTGGACCACCAGGGAAGTCCCATCTCCAGGCTTTCAAATGCAGACGGACAGAGCCTAACCCAGGAGGTGCTTCCGAGGCTTCCCTCAGTACAGGGTCTGGTGCGCAGGAAATACTCAACAAACGGCAGCTTCCAGCGTGACCGTGGTCACCATTACTAGACGCAGTACTGGGGCAAGTGTGACAGGAGCCCCAAGGACGCACACAGAAACCTCGTGGGCTGGAGTGATCAGGGCAGGCTCCGCAGAAGACAAGAGTTCAGCTAAGTCTGTAGGAACGGCTGCTGCTCAGACACGCGGAGGGGAGGGGAAGATGGAGAGGCCGGAGGAGGAGAGGAGAGAGCAGCGGACGAGATGAGCCTGGACTGGGGTACCGCGGGACGGAGTCTGTGATTTGGTCACGCCAGGTCTGGGGGCTGGGGAGCGGGAGGACCCGCATGTCAGGCTGAGGAGTTGGGGTGTTACCTGGCAGGGGGTGAGAAGTTACTGAAGTCAAGAGGTAACATCCAACAGTAATGCTAATTTACTCTCTTTCCAAAGTGGAAGGAGGAGGGTGGACCAGGGATTTTCCAACGTTAATGTGCATATGGATCCCCCAGAGATCAGAGGAACGTCAACACATCTGACTCAGTACGTTTGGAGTGAGACCTGAGACAGGGCCCTGCCAACAAGCTGCCTTGTCCTGATGAGGCTGGTCTCGGCGGCTCTGGGTGACAAGGATGTATCTCCTCGGGGTAGCCTCATAGGAAAGGATGCATGGGTAGGGTGTAGCTAGACAAGATGGTAGACGTCCTCTATGAGGTCACAAACGCACAGGTCATGCCTGCCGTCGTTGAAAACACAGTATTAGAAACCTCTGGTCTTGATTTTTAAGGCTGTCTCTAAGGGGGACAACTGAAACTCTGAAGTGAAACTCTTAATTCTGAGCCTTTTTAATTGGTGCCATCTTTTTTTTACTTATTTACTGGGCTGTGCCGGGCCTCAGCTGCAGCACACGAGATCTTTGATCTTCACTGTGGCACGTTTGTATTATTTTTTTTAGGGGTGGCATGTGGGATCTAGTTCCCCGATCAGGGATTGAACCCACCCCCTTGCACTGGGAGCAGGGAGTCTTAGTACTGGACCACCAGGAAGTCCCTTTGGAGGACATCTTAAACAATGTTAATTTAAATATTTCCTGTAAAATGTAAATTTATTAAATACAAGTTTTTCTTATCTTATAAATGCAACACACAGAATTGTCAAAATTCTCACCCAGAAGTTAGCTGTCTATTACAAAAGAAAAATGTAAGAGAGGGATTCTTCTTTCTATGGAGGAAAATAGCATGAATACATTCATGAGATGTGCCTATCACTGACTTCAAGAATGACCGAGAGGGTTAGCAACATTCGGTCCTAAGAAAGAAACCGTGGCAGCAGTTTTGCATGTGACAGTTGGATTAAAAGAAAAATAGCCCTCATGCCATTACAGCAAGAACAGTGTATTCAACCATATATGTAGATGAGCAACTGGAAACGTTGACCGTGACACTTGTTATACTGACATCTCAAAACCTAAACCCAGGCTTGGAGAGCTGTCGAGCCCAGTAATTTTCTCTCGAGAGCAGTCTTTGTCACACTGACAGACTGCATCTGTATTCACGCAGCGGTGGACTCTGAATGCTGTCTGGGATATGCAGAGAAAATCAAGGAGATGGCATGCCACCCTCCGTGATGGATAACCCCGCCGGCAGGTTCTGGAACGAGAAGAAGAGCTGCCAGGACGTTCAGCACAGCCCCCTCCGGGCGGAGACGCAGAGGGAACAGGCCAGAGAGCTTCCGCGACTCGTGGAAGGAGGGGCAAGAGGCGGAGCAGGACGAGACTCAAGTCTTCTGCTCCCCGGGCCTGGCGCTGACCGCACTCTGCGGTCCCTCCAGGGTCCTGACCCCAGCCCTGGCGCTTTCTACAACACGCGGGCTTGATATAGCACTGGTGAGACATTCAGTGCGTAAAACAAAAAAGGCAGAATAAAAAGTGTGTTCGCTACACAACCACTCCTTTACGTCAAGTCTGATCACCTGCTTGACGTGCACGAAATGCGCTATGCGGGTGCAAGGCTGCGCACCCCACTTGTGCCTGTTCCCGTCAAGCTCATTTTCTAAAACTGGAGGTAACTGATGCATACAATACCCACGTGAAAACACAAAGAGGACACTTAAGACAGATCAGGAGTTTCCAGGAGGAGCCTGCTGCTGCTGCTGCTGCTGCTAAGTCACTTCAGTCGTGCCCGACTCTGCGACCCCATAGACGGAAGCCCACCAGGCTCCCCCGTCCCTGGGATTCTCCAGGCAAGAGTACTGGAGTGGCTTGCCATTGCCTTCTCCGCCAGGAGGAGACACCCACGTGTTAATACGCGATATTTGTCCTGATCTACCTCACTGCGTGTGACAGGCTTAGGTCCACCCACATCTCTACAAGCGAGTCAGTTTCTCTCCTTTTTATGGCTGAGCAGTATTCCACTGTGTATATGCACCACATCTGCTTTACCCGTCCGTTTACTGGTGGACACTTGGGCTGCTGATGCACGTTAGCCCATGCGTGTGGGATCCAGGAGGACAGTGCCGTTGAGCCTAGTTCCCAGGGAGGAGCAGAGATGCAGATACAGACAGACAGGGGTAAGAGGCGGGCGGGACGAGCCGGGAGGTCAGGTTGGACAGGAACACACTGTGCGTGTCAGCCACTCGGGCGCGTCCGACCCTGTGTGACCCCATGGACTGCAGCCCGCCCAGCCCCTCTGTCCGTGGGACTCTCCAGGTAGGAAGACTGTGTGGGGTTGCCAGTTTCTTCTCCAGGGGATCTTCCCGACCCAGGGATCGACCCCGGGTCTCCTGTGTTGCAGGCAGATCCTTCACCATCTGAGCCACCAGGGAAGCAAACGCATGACCACGTGTGCATCAGATAGCCAAGGAGAACCTGCAGTTTAGCACGGGGAGTTCAGTTTTGTGCTCTGTGATGACCCAGAGGTACCGGCGGGGTGCAAGGTGCGGAGCTGGGGGCAGGTCCAAGAGGGAAGGGACACATGTACATGGATAACTGAGCCACTTTCTGTACAGCAGAGAGTAACTCAACGCTACCAAGCAATATACTCCAGTGGAAACAAGGAGACACTTTCTTTCCTGGGTTAAGAGGTGGAGGGTAGGCTGTTGGTGGGGTCAGGTTTCAAGATAAGAAATACCTTAACATCTGGGCCTTGGAGGAAGGACAGGATTTGCATCTGGATGGGTTTAACCTGAGAGAGGGCTACAAACTCTGAACACCCAGAATGTGAAAGAGATTAAACGTTTCTTCCAATCAAATAGTACCTCCTTGTAACATGAACTCATTAGCTTAACTGAGAAACCAAAATAACACCTTCTACTTGAAAATCTGTGTGATGAAGTCATTGCTCTTCTCTCCTGGTGTCCTGGTCCTGTTTCTGGGCATCAGTTCCTGCATCACCAGTTCTCAAATGTACTGGTGACAAAGAGAGCATCTTCAAATGCAAGGGTGTAAGTTTTGCTCATGAAGCAAAGCCAGCCAAGAACCCCCTGGGGAAACTGACATTTTCTCAAAACGATTAGCGTATAAATATTTCTCTAGCTGGGTTCTGTGTCCACTTTAAACTTTATTCGTTTATTCTTGGGTGCACCGAGTCTCCATTGCAGCACACAGGCTCTTCGCTGCGGTGCACCAGCTCCCAACTGCACAGGCTCTGCAGCTTGCGGTCTGCGGACTGAGCCGTCCCTAACGCACGTGGGATCCTAGCTCCCTAACGCACGTGGGATCCTAGCTCCCTGACCAGGGATGGAACCCAAAGCCCCAGCATTAGAAGGTGGATTCTTCCCCACCAGGGAAGCCCCCTGGATTTTCAAAGTGCAGTTGTATTTACCGTATTACATGTGAAAGTCTCCAGGGAGAAGAAACTCAGGTCAGTTTGAAAAATTATACGTATGCATTTCCCCATTCAGTGATCACGTGTGAAAAATCATCAGGAAACAGAATCTCTGACAGTAAAATTCTGAAACCAAAAAAACTGGAAGAAAACCCAAGGCATTATCATTGCAGAGAAGATGCAAAAACTCATGAAATAAAGCCTGGAAACTCAAGAAGTCTAGTTATTTGCTCATTACATTCACACTCCAGGGATAGCTGCTAACAGCCATCTATGTATAGTTAACGAAGAATGAGATGTGATTTCTAGCGTTTTTTAACTTTTCTATACACAAAAGTACGTGGATACTGCAGATCGACAATCACATTCATCAAAGCAGAGGATACCTACAAATACGGGTGATCTTGGGGAAGCCACCTGACCACATTTGTAAGTCATTCCGACGCACGGAATAATGACGGGGAACTTCAGAGAGAGACTACCGAGAAAACGATACCAACCGGTCAGCTGCCGACAGGAAGGAAGCACAGGAGACCAGAGATCACGGTGAGGAGTAACGCTTGAGGAGAGGCGCAATGATTTGAAAAACACATACGATTTCTTCTTTCCTTAAATACACGCTATCCTACGCACTCCCCTCCGAGCTCCTTGGCTCTCTAAGGCTCTCCCGTTCAGCCCGTTAGCACACTTCACCCAGCTCAAGAGGCCCCTTTCTCCTCCCACGGCTGTGCCCTAAGGCATACACGAGAGGGCACACATCACTCCCTCTGAAATCTGCCCTCTGGGGACTCCCTGGCATCCAGTGGTGAAGACTTCGCCTTCCAGGGAAGGGGGTGTGGGTTCGACCCCTGGTCGGGGAGTTAAGATCCCACGTGCCTTGTGGCCAATAAACTAAAATATAACAGAGAGGCATCACTGTAACACAGGCAATAAAGACTTTAAAAATGGCCCACATTAAAAAAAAAAATCTTTAAAAATTAAATAAAAATAAATTGGCATTCTTAAGTCCATACCCCACTGACACACTGAAAATGAAAATACATTATCCAACGGGTCATGATGCTCTGATTATTCAACCAATTTTTAATACTCCCAAAAGGAGAGTTGGATAGTCTATGTTTTTTGACCTTCCCCACAGAGTATGAAGAATGAATCTTAGACCCAAACTACCAGATACCACTCTAAGTGTCTCTGGCTGTGACTGAAGAGCATTTTGGTGCTTCGGTATTTCTGCCTGATATTACTCCCTGGCACTTCACCTGCACTCAAAATCTTAGACACCGGTGGGCCTTCTGACCAACCATGCTTCATTTCATGGCTGGAAAACAGAAGAAGCTTCCCAGAGTTTTTTGCCAAACGACAGGTGGTGGAAAAGTGCAAATCTCGATGCTTACAGTGAGATGGAGAAGGCTCCTAGGCATGGAGAGGCAGAGATACCCACACAGAGAAACACACCAGCCGGAAATACCATGGGCATCAGTGGGGGGTAAAGTCAAGAGAGAACATTAGGCCAGCTCCCTGTTAACAGCTGGGGCTAAATCAGGAACTGAAAATGCCTCTCAAAAAACAGCAGAGAGAGGCCATCCGAGGTTAATTCATAAAAGTCACACAGAGAAAGAGAAAAATGGAAGGCAAAGCCATATGTGGTTATAAAGCTCCTGACTGCACTTGAAAGGACTCTTTGCTAGATTATAAGAAATAAATTAAACCATAAAGAAAATGGCAAGTGAGGATTTTTCTGTTAGTGGATATTTGGAGTAAGTGGCAACAAACCAACAATTATTAAGTAACTAGAACACATTAGGCAGGCAACATACTGGGAACAGTGGAAGTTATAGATAAATCTGCAAACTCAAAGAGCTTTAAGGAGAAAATTGTAAACACTGTATTTTTATCAAGTGATTAAGAAAATTATACAACCATCTATCAAAATTCAGAGAAAGGAGAGAAGACTGTTCAATGTAAACCAAAAAAGGCTTTTTCTCTGTGTGTGTATTTACTGAGCAGGACCTTGAAAGACGGGTCTGATTTGGACAGGTGAGAAGTAGAGAATGAAGTATAAATACACATCACACATTGAAAGGAACAAGTGTTACGCCAAAAGAAACAGAAGAATTTGGGATGATAAATGAAAGATGAGTTTGGAAAGGGGACCAGATGTTGGAGAGCCAGGTTAAACAGTTTTAACTCTACCCTTTAGAGTCACTAAAGGGCTTTGAATGTGTTTTTGTTTTTTAAAAAAAAGCACTACAAAGTTTTCATTAAGGTCTATTAGTATTAAGGAAGAAAGATTTTTTTGTTTTAAACATGCAGTGCTAGAAACAGCCTATTATCTCAGATCTGTTTCATTGAACAAATAGTACTACTCAGTTCATGGCTAATAGATGTGGAAAAACTGGCAGATTTGATTTTGGGGGGCTGCAAACGGTGACTGCAGCCACAAAATTAAAAGACACTTGCTCCTTGGAAGAAAAGCTATGACAAATCTCAACAAAGGCCTGTCTAGTCAAAGCTGTGGTTTTTTCAGTAATCACGTACGAATGTGAGAGTTGGCCCATAAAGGTGAGAGTTGAAGAATTGATGCTTTTGAACTGTGGTGTTGGAAAAGACTCTTGAGGGTTCCTTGGACAGCAAGGAGATCAAACCAGTCAATCTGAAGGAAATCAACCGTGAATATTCACTGGAAGGACTGATGCTGAAGCTGAAGCTCCAATACTTTGGCCACCTAATGCGAAGAACTGACTCCTTGGAAAAGACCCTGATGCTGGGAAAGACTGAAGGCAGGAGAAGGGGACAACAGAGGATGAGATGGCCGGATGGCATCCCCGACTCAACGGACCTGAGTTTGAGCAAGCTCCGGGAGTTGGTGATGGACAGGGAGGCCTGGCGTGCTGTGGTCCATGGGGTCGCAGAGAGATAACAATGAAACATCATCTGTGATATAGCTTTAGCTATTTCAGTACACAGGTATACAAGCCATGATTACCAGCTCTAAGTGAAAAGCAAAGTTGTAAGATTCAAACACTGAAAGGAACCTCAGGCTTTTCTTTCTTTTTTTGCTCCAGGTCTTAGCTGTGGCAGGTGGGATCTTTAGCTACAGCACACAAACTCTTAGTTGTAGCATGTGGGATCTAGTTCCCTGACCAGGGATCAAACCCAGGTCCCCTGCACTGGGAAGGTGGAGTCTTAGCCACTGCACCACCAGGGAAGTCCCCTTAAAATCTGAAATCCAAATAGTAAGCATTTTATGATATCTTTAGAGTTAATATAAAGAAGCACCTTGTGTGTGTGTGTGTGTTTGCACAAGATATCACCTCTTGGTTTAAGACAGAAATACAACTCAAAATCTTTCCCTTGGTAGAAAACTGCCCTTCTTAATTTATAAGAAAAAAGCTATAATTAGGAGCCCTCAAGCAATCAACCATTAAAAGTAAAACCTCAAAACTGCTTCCCTCAATAAAATTGAGATGAAAGCAGATACAGAACAGCTTAGGGGAGATACTATGACAAATATAGCAAAGTAACAAAATGAAGGAAACTTCAGCAGGTGTATAGCACAAGAAAGAAGCGTAGTGGGAAAACAAAACCCTAACAGGAAAAAGACCACAATGGACACAGTACCAAGGAGAAAAGAGGCTGCTGAGAATACCCTGAGAGATGGGGTACTGCGCAAGCCGAAGGAAACAGGCACCAGCTCCTCTTCTAAAGCGAAAGCGTCATGGGGGCAAGCCCTTCTGAGAGAGGCTCCTCCAGGTCGTCGGAAATCTCCTGGGGAAAAATTTGGCAATCTAGGAGTTGAAGGTCGTGGAATCTTCTTTCGTCCTTCAGACCACAGGCGGCCGGTCTAACCGGAAGCCCCCTCGGGCTGCCTCCCTCCGGTGGTCTCCAGACACCCGCTCTCCCCTGCCTAACTGGGAACCTGGGACTGAACCGCACTCTAGCGGGGCACCAAGTCAGAGCCGTTCAGGCTTCTCGCAGCGCCCAGCCCTAGGAAGGTGGCGTCTTTCGCAGCGCGGACAGCCCCAGCAGCTGCTCTTCTTTCCCCTTCTTTTGAAAACTACTTGCATCCCTGAAGTAGAGAAGTGTGGAAGTCAGACAGCTCTGTTCCTCCAGCCAACTTCAGCTTACACGCCGAGGAAATGGCTTTCTTTTTTGCTGTCACGATTTCATTTAATTCTTACCGTGCCCCAATTATCCTGCTTCAGCGGATGTGGTGCTATAAATAATACTACAAACATGACTTTAAGCAGGCTGGGTTCGGTTAACTAGAAGGCCGTGTTCGGCTGTTGGCTGCAGTGGTCTCTAAACTCTGACCATCATCCTAGGAAGCACAGGCTTTGTGGGCATGCGAATACGTTTATGCACAGATGATGCTGGCGTGCGCTACGATATCCATGCGGTACGTTCATTAGAAAATACGGAAACTTGTAAAAAAAATCGAAGATAAAAATATTTCACTGATTCATGGTGAATGAGTTTGGGCCATCACTCAAAATTATTAAGAACGTTTAACAAGAACAATGTGATTTTCACATAATTTGTGATTTCTCAGCATCTCGTCTGAATTCTTTGTGACTGAGCGATTTCCCTTTGTTTTAAATACTTTATTTATTATGTATCTGGCTGTGCTGGGTCTTTGCTGCGGCACGCAGGTCTCTCGAGGCACACACACCGTCTCTAGCTGCGGCTCGGAGGCTCAGTGGTTGAGGAGCACAAGCTTAGCTGCTCCACGGCATACGGGACGTCAGTTCCCCAATGAGGGAGCAAACCTGTGGCCCCTGCACCGCAAGGCAGATTCTTAACCACGGAATCACCAGGGAAATCCCAAGTTCAACTTGTTTTAATACAGGGTCTTACGTAGACAGATCTAAACAGGAAATGGGCATTGTGACCCTGAATCTCTCAGTTTTTAATTCTATACTCTGATTATAAAAAAGCTTAAGGGGTTTGTTTTATTTTATCAACCATTTTGTTGGTATTGCTAATTGAGATTCAGCTAATCAATATTCATCTCTCCTGATATCAATTGGTTAGTTGCTCCTAACTTAGCAAAGCTATTAAATTTTTACACTGAGACTTTTAAAAAATTGTGCTGTCCAATCACAATGCTTCCTTTTCTCCGCAGCTTAGAACACTGTTTCTGACGTACTGAGCACGCAAATAGAAAGGTTTTCATGGGTGACACACATTTTTAAACACAGTGTCACATTTCCAAACACCCATTCTCACAGACGCTCTCCCTATAGCGTCAGTTTCTGTGGGGAAGCAGTTACTTTCCCACTCAACTGTTAAAACACGGCTTCTATCGTGAAAGGCTGTACTGAAGTGGATGTTTCAAAATTACATTTGTGGCACGAGAGGACAGCTCCTGAAACCGTTTAACACCCAAAGGTCAGCAAATGTGGACACCTGTCTTTTTGTAAAAGCAAAACGAAGTAATTCTTCATTCTTTTCGTGAGAAGCCACCACCATGTGGTCGAAACACAATGACTCTCATTTCTCATCCCAGAACGTACACAGAGACACCGCAGTATCTGAAAGGCCCTGGCACTCAGGCATAAACTGAGTAATACTGTCCTGGGGCACCTTGTGTGCACCTGGCTTGAACTCCTTTGCTCTTCAACAGCTTGCTCAATAATCTGCTTGCAATGACGCAGCAAGAGAATTTCATTTATATCACTGTTGATGACAGTGAGTGTAGACTCTTATTTCAAATAACCTGCTTGATAATTTCTACTGAGGACTGGCTCCTGGTCAGATTTCATGAAATTACTTTAATCCAAATGGGAACACCTGCCAGACTGTCCACCAATATCTCTTCTCTCCTTCTTCCTCATAGCAGATATTCCATTTGAGCACACATGACTGCCCAAAGCAGAGACTACATTTTCCAGACCCACCCCTGCCTTATAGTTATTCATGGCCTTGGAACTAAGCTTCGGTCATGCGGATGTATGAAGAAACAATGGATAGCCTTAAAAAGAGGGGCCTATCTTCTGCTTCCTTTCTGCCTACCTATTTGGAATTCAGGTGTGATGGCTGGAACTTCGGCAGCCATCTGGATGCAGGAGGGAGAAGCCAGGTACTGAGGCAGCCAGAATAAAAGGGCAGGAATCTGGGTCCTTCACAGCTGTGCTGCCCTCAGATCGGCCCTCGACTCCCCTGTGTTTGTGGCTCTCTTTTTCGAGCTTTGTTATTTGGGGTTTTCTGGCTTTTAGTGCTGGACTGAACCCTAACTAACACACTTGGCAACAGGGTTGATGAGGAGCTCGTGTTAGCAGTCAGAGTAGAGGCAGCTCTGTCATTTTCTCATGGCAGCGTGTGCTGACACTGCTTACACTACTTCCCATCTGCAGTCTCCTGACAGAAACTGCCTTTAAACCACCTGCCCATTTTGTCAGGATTACTTTACAAAGACAGTGTAAATACAGTCTTTACGTCTACTCTCCCAGGTGTGCATGAACTGCGACATGAGTCTACCGCTTTGAAAGCAAACAAAGCAGGGGCCACCGCTGATTAGCCCAGCCCTATCCTCCACACACCTCAAAGGCTGCAACCTGCGTCTGATGAAACGCAGACCACAGGAGAACGCCAGCATCCATGGTAACATTAACAGAGCTTTGAGGGGGCGGGTGTGGCCAACACATCACTACATAAAGAAGCGCTGCTTTCTCTCTGCTTCTCTCCACCCCAACGAACAAACGATTTTCCCACCTTCCTGGTACGCAAGCACTCCACCCACTTCAGGGCCCACTGTCAAGGCTGTGATGGACCAACAGCTAACTATAAAATTCTTCCCTGGATCATGACAATATCCCGTGAGAGGAAAACGTCCACCAGTGAAAAACAAGCATAAATGAGTGTTCTCTGTGAAACCAGAAACTCGCACAAGCCAGTGGTAAGACAAGGGCGTGTATGTAGAGAGACTCTGATGCCTCACCTGAATACCTCGAGGATAATCCTTTCTGATAACTTGGGAGCCACCTGCTTAAATGCTTTCTTGAAATCTTCCAGAGTTAAATATCCACGATCTATTTGAAAGCAGAATACATAACATTCATGTAGTAATAAAAGTCCTGTGGACTGCTATTTCAGCCATAGTATTTGCATGCGACTTTAATACATAACCAGGAGAAAAGCAGTAATCTACAGCTGACTTTCCATGTAAGGAACTCTGAGATTGCCTCACTGGATTACTGCATTACTCTAGTATTACTCAGTGATACAGTGCAGTCCCAGACGCTCCTGAAGCTTCCTCCCAGCCCCATCCCATGCCGACTCCCTGAGTTCCAGGGAGAGCACTAAGAGACAATGCTGCAATAACGGCAGTGGGCTCCGGTCTCTGAATTGCAAAATAATTCATTCTTCAAAATGCACATTTTTTTTCTTGCTTGGTTTTAGAACTGCATTATTATTTAGAGGAAAACCATTACAGAAGCCAAAATACTGAACCTGGACTCCAAGAGTCTTTCAACCCTGACTTCTGTGGGGAGTGGGTCCAAAGACACTCTTCTCAGCCACCCCAGCGTGGGAAAACAATTCCTCCAATCACGTGTGGGTCAAAGGAGGAGTCAGAGAAAAAGGCCCCGTGGCTTCCCAGGCTTCCATAAGTCGCTCTTCACCTATATTCCCATGTGGCCAGCCCTTCTGATGTCCCCATTAAAATGTAAGCAAATCTTAAGTACAATCAGATTACTGCTGATGCTATTTCATCCACTGTAAAGGTCAAGACTTAAGATTGTGCTGGAGGAAAAAAAATGTATACCAACATCTACCATAACAGCTAATGAATATAGGAAAATAGTCTTCCAAGTATATTATTTTATTGGGTTGGCCAAAAAGTTAGTTCGGGTTCTATAAGCTATTACGGAAACACTCGAACAAACTTCTTGACCAGCCCGATATTTACTGAGTATATATGTTCCCACCCACAGTTCCTTAATAGCAATTTCTTATATCTAAACACTTTAAAGATACTCACAGTGCCTGTCAAAAGCCGTGAAGATGTGTCTTACTTCACTGCGATAGAGCTGAGCTTCCTTCTTTTTCCTTACGATGTCTAAAAACTCCTTAAGTCGTATCCCTAAAAATTGGAAAAAAAAACGAGTTTACCAAAAATGACTGTCTTCCTCTTTAAGAAAAAAGTGAAAGTGAAAGCGGCTCAGATGTGTCCTACTCTTTGTGACCCCATGGACTGTAGTTCATGGAATTCTCCAGGCCAGAATACTGGAGCTACGTGTAGCCTTTCCCTTCTCCAAGGGATCTTCCCCACCCAGGGATCGAACCCAGGTCTCCCACATTGCAGGTGGATTCTTGACCAGCTGAGCCACAAGGAAAGTCCAAGAATCCTGGAGTGGGTAGCCTATCCCTTCTCCAGGGGAATCTTCCTGACCCAGGAATTGAACCTGGGTCTTCCTGCATTGTAGGCAGATTCTTTACCAGTTGAGCCATTGACAGAAACGGAAAGTGATACTATTGCCCACAAATGTTGTCTTGATTTTGGTAAGCAGTATTCGTTCATACAGATCTCTAAAGCTGAAGAGGCACTTTGTTAAAAGCCAAGTCGGCTCCACATTAGCAACGGACAACAAACATGGTAGACACTTCAGGAGCTCCCTGAGCTGCTTCTGGGAGTAGAGATGATGACTGTGGAAAGGTGGGACAGTCTCCCTCTGGGAGATCTGATGGACAGGGCTAAAGCTACTTATAACACAAGGTCTCCTAATTCTTCTTTCCACGGGTGTCTTTGATCCTTTTTTCCGAGCCAGATGTCATTACGACAGGTTTTTCTCCGGCTGGGAGAGCGGGGCGAAGAAGTAGTTTCTCAAAAGTCAACACCAACCGCTCACCGCAGACAGAGGTGGAGCGAACACTCCATAAACAATAGAGCTGGCAGCGTCCCCAGCCTTCGGGACACCCCGTGACTGTTCTGCAGCCTCGGGCTCGGCTTCCTGCGACTCTCATAATAAAAGAGCCCAGCGTGATCACAGGAGATTGGAGGCTGCGCTCATGATGTCTATTAAAATGAACTCTAACGTGATCTTTGTAGTAGGCTTAAAGAGTGAAGCCAAGAATTTAAATGTTTTAGTGAACTGAGCCCTAAATATATAAAAAGAGCAGTTTGTTTTTATAAGTCAGGACTCCCATTTTAAAATGTATCACTCTTTTAAAAATAGCCGCAAATCACACAGTAACCACATGCTAATTTTTAAGGACTTGTACCCTTTTCCTTTTGGTGAGGTATACTGAGCTACATACAGTTCCCAAAATAGTTTCCATTTTTTTTTTTTTTTAGGTAGAAAATAGTTTTCTAAATTTTCCATAGTTTTCTTATTTGTAGTTAAAGACTTAGGAGTTTGAAAGGTCCGTCTTGGGGACTTCCCTGGTGATCCAGTGGTTAGGACCTCACCTTCCAGTGTGAGGGGTGCAGTTTGATCCTGGGTCAGGAACCAAGACCCCACGTTCCTCGAGGCCAAAAAACCAACATGTTAAACAGAAGCAAAACTGTACAAATTCAATAAAGACGTAAAAAATGGTCCACGTCAAAGTTAAAAAAAAAGCCAATCCATGTGTTTAAATGATCCTTTTACAGGACTGACTATACCAGGGCTTACTGCGTGCCAGGCGCTGTGTTAAGCTCTGGAAATAGAAGGGAAAAGAGAAAACACAGATTTCCTATGCCAAGGGAGTCACTGGTCTACTGGGGGACCAGAGCCTATGCAGGTTCAATTACAAACGTACAAATGATTGCAAACCATGACTTGTGCAAAGAGGGGAATGACAGGAGGGCGTGAACACGCCACAGAAGCCCTCCTGTCGGGCAGGGTCAAGGCGGGGGAAAGGGAGGCTCAAGAGGGAGGGGGCCAGAGGCACACTTGGAGCTGGCTCACTTGTACACCAGGAACCAACACAACGCTGTAAAGCAACTACCCTCCAGTAAAAAGTGAGTAAATACAGACAAGAAAGCCAGTTTCCTCCCTCACCTAAGCGTGTGTGTGTGTTAGTCACTCTGTGACCCCATGGACTGTTGTAGCCTGGCAGACCCCTCTGTCCATGGGACTCTCCAGGCAAGAATACTGGAGTGGGTTGCCATTAAAAGCCTTTAAACTGTATACCAAATGATAAAACAGGAACTGAAATAATTAACATCAATAAATTACTATTACCATGAAAACAAACAAAAAGAAATCCTCCTATAGAGTGGACTCTGGTGAAGAAGAGATCTCTCAGAGGAGGTAACACCAAGGCTAAGACCTAAATGAAACTCCAATACATTGGCCACCGGATGCAAACAGCTGACTCATTTGAAAAGACCTGATGCTGGGAAAGACTGAAGGCGGGAGGTGAAGGATGAGATGGTTGGATGGCATCACCGACTTGACAGACATGAGTTTGAGCAAACTCCGGGAGTTGGTGATGGACAGGGAGGCCTGGCGTGCTGCAGTTCATGGGGCTGCACGTAGTCGGACACGACTGAGCGACTGAACTGGACGGAACTGAACACCTAAATGGTAAGAAGGTACCAACTGGCTAAAGCGTCAAGGGAGAGCACTCCACATGGTGGAACAAGCACGTGCCCGCACGGGGCAGGGAGGCATACTGGGGGAAAGGAAGAGGCCCCTGTGGCTTGGCAGTGGTGAAGACAGGGCTGGGGGAGGAGGGATGGGCTGGACAGGAAACAACGCGGTTTTTATTTCAGATGCAATAGGAAGTCAAGTCAGAAGTCTGGATTGAGAAGTGACAAGATCTGATTTAGGAAGATCCTGGAACAACCCCTCTGGCTGTCGTTTTGAAACAGGACTAGGGAGAAAGCGAAATAGAGAAAAGGAGACTCATTAGGCTCCTACTGGCCAGACAGGTGCTCAGGAGGGTGCCGGCAGCAGGACCCGGGAGCGACGGGAGGTTCCAGACACGCTGCAGAGAGACGAAGGGTCAGACACGGAGCTCGCGAAAGACGATGCCAAGGACGCGCCCTAGGTCCCGGCCTGAATGGAGGGCCGAGTCATTTAAAGAGACGGGAAAGACGAAGGGAAGCAGGATGGGGTGGCAGAGAGATGGAGTGGCGATTTGCAGATGCTAGCGCTTGATGCTCTGGGGACAACCGAGAGTGAAAAGCAAGAAACAGCGGTAGCAGACGCTTCGGGCAACGGGCGTGCCTCCTCGCACGGACCAGCGTGCGGCCTGCGCTCAGGAAGGACGCACTGCAGGGAACGCGAGCGGACCGCGTCCTCCGTGGCACTCGGCCCTGCGACGACGCAGCTCGCTCTCCTCGGGCCCCTGGTAATCACCTGCTGCACGTTCAGCCGAGACTCACTGAGAGAAGAGCTGCATCAAGGTATCCCCACTGTTTAGGAAGATATTGTGCTCGTAGAAGCACTCCCCACATGCTGGATAAGTAAATAAAATCATGCGAGCACACCAAGTCACTTCTGTCATGACCAACTCTTTGCGACCCCATGGACTACAGCCGGCCAGGCTCCTCTGTCCATGGGTTCTCCAGGCAAGAATACTGGAGTGGGCTGCCATGCCCTCCTCCACGGGATCTTCCCGCCCAGGGACTGAACCCGCATCTCTTTTGTCCACTGCATTGGCAGGTGGGATTTTTATCACTAGTGCCACCAGAAGACATTTTTTCTGTTAGAGTTTTCAGCAAAAAGCATTAACATGTGTGTGTTTTAAATGCTCTTGTAACTCTGGACACTAATGCCAAAAAGTAGGTCACTATTGAATCACACGGCCAGCAAAAGCATCATTTTAGAAACCCCAATTTCTTAATACCTATGATACAGTAAAACACAAAATTCAGAGGGAAAGGAAATACATGCATAATATTTGCTCTTCACTTATTGCATCTGATTTTGGGAAATGATAAAAAAAAAAGCAGAACTGCATTGTTCAATATGTGATGCAGATTCACAAGGGAGAAAAAGGTACATGAGAGGGAATATCTTTTAAATTACTTATTCAGAAGACTCATCGCTATTTGGAGCTGTATAGTCAGGTCTTTATTTCATAATCTTGGGGATAAAAACCAAATGTTCTTTATTATCTCCTAGGAGAAAATATATGTGGGTTTCAACTGCAATGCTTATTACCACTTGAAAAGAAGAAACAGGGACTTCTCTGACAGTTCCGTAGTTAAGACCCTGAGCTTCTAACGCAGGGGGCCTGGGTTGGATCCCTGATCGGGGAACTAAGATCCCACAAGCCTCATGGCATGGCCAAGAAAGAAGAAGAAAGAACCTAATGATACAAACAACCCATATGTAATCCGTTCACTCTCACTATTTTCCCACAGGATCATATACCTTGTGTTTTTAAGTCAACATCAAACCGCATGAAGTACCCTGCAGCCTCATCCCACCTCGCCTTTAACTTGTCTGACTCTTCAGCGCCGACACATGCAAACGCACTCAGAGACAACACAAGCCTCTCTTCCAGAACGGACAGGGCAGCTTCCATTCAGCTGAGTGCTCACGCTGGAGGGCCACGATCACTTTCCAAGGCCAGTGTATAAAGGCTGGTTGTTCCTACAGCTCTGTGATGCAAGCACCTTAATGAAAGTTTTAAACGTCCTACTGCTTTTTAAATGGCCTAGAAGCACAGTTCCTACTACGAGCTCCACCTGCTGTCACAGTATTCGACCCTAAAATAACCACTTCACAAAGACTCGCCGGAACTCTAAACGCAGTGCCTGTGTCCACTCCTGGAGTGAAAGAGAATGTCCAGAACCTTCTAATTCCAAATACAAGCTTGAGTCTTCTGTGTAGACTTTTCTAATGATAAAAGTTACCTAAATACACTCTGCTCTAGTCACATGTTAAGGCCATAACCATAGGAATCACGTAGACCTGGGTGTTTGTGTTTATTATTAATCTCCAGAAGGTGTTCAAAAACTGCCCAGGTCAGGTAGTGGAGACTCAGAGGACAGACTTGCGGACACGGCGGGGGCAGGAGAGGGTGAGACGAATGGCGAGAGAAGCCCTGAAATACACCCGTGACGGTAAGTGGGACAGAGAGCGAAGGGGGAGCCGCCGTGCCAACAGGGGGCTCAGCCTGGCGCCCTGACCACCCAGAGGGGTGGGACGGGCCGCGCAGAGAGAGGAGGTCCAAGACGGAGGGCGCTGTGTAAACCCACGACACACTCGTGTTAATGTACGGGGGAAACCACACAACAGTCCAAAGCAATTATCCTCCAATTGAAAATGGATTTTAAAAAACTGTCTGGGTAAATGGACTCTCTCAGTGGTTCTCAGACTTCTTTTTTTTTTTCAAAAGCTGTAGGAAAGGTTCTTCTTTATAAAAATAGGAAATCCCACTGTGTAAAGATGAAGGCAAGGCATTCTGGTTGCAAAGAGGTGGACTCCCCCTGCCAGGCTTCCCTCTCCAGCAGCCCCTGGAAGCGGCCCAACAGGAAGGACCCAGGATTGAGGATCCTGCCTTAAAGACCACTGGGGCCAACGATCTTCATGAATCCTACCAGACTCTGCAGCTCTGTGCATTTCCCAGAGCATGGAGAGCATTCCTTCCCATCTAATAAACGACTCTTGGCAAAAGGACTCTTCATGTTCTATAATGAATGTAGACATTCCTTTCCAAGCTACTTAATACATGTCACAGAGATATATCATATAGAGAAATGCTATCTTTTCTCCTTTTTCGTTTTTAAGCAATTTCCTAGGAGGGTAATCATCTTTCACCACAGGGGTGGATATATTCAAAAAGTACAATAAAACCATATACATTTTTCCTTGACAGTTTTTTTTTTCCTTTCCTTTTTTTTTTTTTTTTTTTGTGTGTGGCTCACAGTTCTAAGTTTCAGGGTCAGTTTGCAGAAAGAAACCCTCTTAAAAAAGGAGTCATCTTGTTTTTGGCTATCACAGCAAGCTTAAACCCAGGAGAGGAACGAGAGACTGACAGAAATGCCAAGTTATTTAGACTGGAGGTCTGGTCTGAGATCTAGTGGAAAAGGTAGGGCTCCCATTCATTGGGCCACATATTAATTTTTTCCAGGGACTGAAAATTCCTAAAAATGAAGGCTTAAAAGGATTAAGTGGACTTTTAAAAGGTATAATGCAAGCCTTTTTAGTTTGAGAAATAAAATTCAGATTATGATTTCTGGCGGACATGCAGGGGGGGAAAAAGGATAAAATGTGTTCACATGGAAACAGTACGGACAGAGGACTTTCACGGCAGCGGCAGTGGTGAGCTGCCACAGGGAGACGGGAAAGGAGACTCAGAGGACGGGTACTGTCTCCCATCCACACGCTTAAGAGCAGGGGAATGAAGAGAAAAGGGCCTATCTTAATGGAAGAAATCAAGTTTTACCATATCATTGGGAGGGAAACGAAGGGGAAGAGTGAAAACAGCTTATAGCAGAACAGAGACATCTGAACCGATAAGACCTTATTTCTATCAAATGTGGACAGGGACCACCACCTGTTTCATTAAGCATTCTCCTGCTCACAAACCCTCAAAGGCTCCTCACCATTAATAGCGCCAAGGGCTGGTACCTTATTCTGGAACTGAAAGCTTCATTCTTCCTTCCAGGCAAACTGGTCCTTAAAGCTCCCCCTTCCCAACTCCCAGATGCCACCGGGGCCACTCACTCTGAACACCACTCATCCACAGGTATGCACCGTACTCCACGCTGGTGTGGCACGTAAAAATGTTCCAAGGAGGGTGGATTCTGTCTCCAGCGGGACCTGATTTCAACAGAATG
Source organism: Moschus berezovskii (assembly GCF_049115385.1). Lineage (NCBI taxonomy): Eukaryota > Metazoa > Chordata > Mammalia > Artiodactyla > Moschidae > Moschus > Moschus berezovskii. The sequence continues at coordinate 1,781,600 of NC_142468.1, read as the reverse complement.
ACAGCTGAGAGCGCTCTGTTGTTCCTGTTCAGTCGCCAAGTCCTTTCCAACTCTGTGACCCCAAGGACTGCAGCACGCCAGGCCTCCCTGTCCATCACCAACTCCCGGAGTCCACCCAAACTCAGGTCCGTCGAGTCGGTGATGCCATCCAGCCACCTCATCCCCTGTCGTCCCCTTCTCCTCCTGCCTTCAATCTTTCCCAGCATCAGGGTCTTCTCCAATCAGTCAGTTCTTCACATCAGGTGGGCAAAGTATTGGAGTTTCAGCTTCAACATCAGTCCTTCCAATGAATATTCAGTACTGGTCTCCTTTAGGATGGACTGGTTGGATCTCCTTGCAGTCCAAGGGACTCTCAAGAGTCTTCTCCAACAACACAGTTCAGAAGCATCAATTCTTCGGCGCTCAGCTTTCTTTACGGCTGAACCCTCACATCTGTACATGACCACTGGACAAACCATGGCTTTGACTCTACAGACCTTGGGGATGAAACTGGAAAGGGGTGCAGGGATGCTGGAAAATGAGGGGCAGGGGTCTGAAAGAAGGGGGGTCTGTGGGAGAAACTCCACAGGGCTGGCGTGCAGAAGGAGTCCCTACAGAGGAGAGTGTGGACCCGGCCTCCCCATTGCTAGCAACGGAGAGTGACTGACAAAGCCCCCCCTCTCCACCACCGACGAACAGCTAGGCACAGTCTAGAGACAAGACAGGCAATGTCGGAGCGGGAACAGACGGGGCCAGTTTCAGTCGACTGACACCGAGGTCTGCAGGCACGCTGGCGCCAGCAGAGCACAGGGTCACCAGGCTGGACGCCGCCACCTGCCTTCATGCATGCCACCTGTTCTCTGTGCTTCTCCACCTTCTCAAACTGCGCCAGCCTTCCCCATCCGGCTCAGGCCCACACCGCGGGCAGGAAGCGAGGGCCGCTCTCTTTGAAACTCTTAGAGGCCTTCTTGTCTATGGTGTTCAGGCGACATCTGGCCATCACGAAAGTGACAATACTTCTTTCATCTTCCCTATGACATGTTACTTGGAAGAAAAGCTATGACCATCCTAGTCAGCATATTAAAAAGCAGAGACATTACTTTGCCGACAAAGGTCCGTCTAGTCAAGGCTATGGCTTTTCCAGTGGTCATGTATGGATGTGAGAATTGGACTATAAAGAAAGCTGAGTGCTGAAGAATTGATGCTTTTGAGCTGTGGTGTTGGAGAAGACTCTTGAGAGTCCTTTGGACCACAAGGAGATCCAAATAGGCAACCCTAAAGGAAATCAGTCCTAAATATTCATTGGAAGGACTGATGCTGAAGCTGAAACTCCAATACTTTGGCCACCACCTGCTGTGAAGAACTCGCTCACTGAAAAAGACCCTGGTGCTGGGAAAGACTGAAGGCATAAGGAGAAGGGGACAACAGAGGATGAGATGGTTGGATGGCAATACCGACTCGATGGATGTGAGCATTTAAACAAGCTCCAGCAGTTGGTGATGGACAGGGAAGCCTGGTGTGCTGCAGTCCATGGGGTCGCAAAGAGTCAGAAATGACTGAGTGACTGAACTGGTGATATTACATTTTTAAAACCTGTCTTTAGGTCAGTGTCTGTGACTTAATTCTTTTCTACCCCTACAAGAAAACTTAGCCTCTTTTAATGGGGACTTAAATACATTAATTAGGTGCATATCTGTGGATGATACCATAAAACAAACGGTCCTAGAGGGGATTTCCCGGGCAGTCCAGTGGTTAAGAGCTAGACAATAAAGAAGGTAGAGCGCCGAACAATTGATGCTTTTGAACTGTGGTGTTGGAGAAGATGCTTGAGAGTCCCTTGGACAGAAAGGAGATCCAACCAGTTCATCTTAAAGGAGATCAAGCCTGAATACTCTTTGGAATGACTGATGCTGAAGCTCCAATACTTTGGCCACCTGACGCAAAGAGCTGACTCATTGGAAAAGACCCTGATGCTGCGAAAGACTGAAGGCAGGAGGAGAAGGGGATGACAGAGGATGAGATGGTTGGATGGCATCACCGATTCAATGGACATGAACTTGGGCAGACTCCGGGAGATGGTGATGGACAGGAAGGCCTGGCTGCTGCAGTCTGTGGGGTCGCAGAGTCAGACACGACTGCACGGCTGAACAACAACCAGTGGTGAAGACTCCACACTTCCAGTGTGGGCTCGATCCCTGATCGGGAAAGGGAGATCCCACATGCCTCAAGGCTAGCCAAAAACAAACAACAACAACAAAATGGTCCCAGGATTTCAAGGTAAGTATAATGTGCACAGCTCAGTCAGTAAAGAATCTGCTTCATTGCAGGAGACCCGGGTTTCATTCCTAGGTCAGGAAGATCCCTGGAGAAGGGAATGGCGACCCACTCCAGTCTGGAGAATTCCACAGACAGAGGAGCCTGAGGGGTCACAAAGAATTGGACACGACCAAGTGAGTAAAGCACACCATAATGCGCATGTGTTTCCTACGGATAGAAAAGAACACAGAGGACTGAAACCTGAAGTCGAGTACCAGCTACACCTGCTACACTGTGGCCTCAGTGCCTCAGGGAGAGGCCCCAAACAACAAAACACACAAAGCACACACACAGCAGTGTTGCAGTTCAGTTCAGTCGCTCAGTCGTGTCCGACTCTCCGCGACCCCATGAATCACAGCACGCCAGGCCTCCCTGTCCATCACCAACTCCCGGAGTTCACTCAAACTCATGTCCACAGAGTCGGTGATGCCATCCAGCCATCTCATTCTCCGTCGTCCCCTTCTCCTCCCGCCCCCAACCTTTCCCAGCATCAGAGTCTTTTCCAGTGAGTCAACTCGTCGCATGAGGTGGCCAAAGTACTGCAGTTTCAGCTTCAGCATCAGTCCTTCCAATGAACACCCAGGACTGATCTCCTTTAGAATGGACTGGTTGCATCTCCTTGCAGTCCAAGGGACTCTCAAGAGTCTTCTCCAGCACCACAGAAAAGCATCAATTCTTCAGCGATAAGCTTTCTTCACAGTCCAACTCTCACATCCATACGTGACCACGGGAAAAACCACAGCCTTGACTAGACGGACCTTGGTTGGCAAAGTAATGTCTCTGCTTTTTAATATGCTATCTAGGTTGGTCATAACTTTCCTTCCAAGGAGTAAGCGTCTTTTAATTTCATGGCTGCAATCAGCATCTGCAGTGATTTTGGAGCCCAAGAAAATAAAGTCTGACACTGTTTCCACTGTTTCCCCATCTATTTCCCATGAAGTGATGGGACCAGATGCCATGATCTTTGTTTTCTGAATGTTGAGCTTCAAGCCAACCTTTTCACTCTCCTCTTTCACTTTCATCAAGAGGCTTTTGAGTTCCTCTTCACTTTCTGCCATAAGGGTGGTGTCATCTGCATATCTGAGGTTATTGATATTTCTCCCGGCAATCTTGATTCCAGCTTGTGCTTCTTCCAGCCCAGCGTTCCTCATGATGTACTCTGCATATAAGTTAAATAAGCAAGGTGACAATATACAACCTTGACGTACACCTTTTCCTATGTGGAACCAGTCGGTTGTTCCATGTCCAGTTCTGACTGTTGCTTCCTGACCTGCATACAGGTTTCTCAAGAGGCAGGTCAGGTGGTCTAGGATTCCCATCTCTTTCAGAATGTTCCACAGTTTATTGTGATCCACACAGTCAAAGGCTTTGGCATAGTCAATGAAGCAGAAATAGATGTTTTTCTGAAACTCTCTTGCTTTCTCCATGATCCAGCGGATGTTGGCAATTTGATCTCTGGTGCCTCTGCCTTTTTTAAAACCTGCTTGAACATCTGGGAGTTCACGGTTTACATACTGCTGAAGCCTGGCTTGGAGAATTTTCAGCATGACTTTACTAGCGTGTGAGATGAGTGCAATTGTGCGGTAGTTTGAACATTCTTTGGCATTGCCTTTCTTTGGTATTGGAATGAAGACTGACCTCTTCCGTGAGGACCTACCCCACGCCTGAGGCCAGGGTCGGCAGCCGAGAGGAGCTACCCCACGTCCAACAGGCGGTGGCTGCGCGGGCGCAGGAGGGCCGAGAGGAGCTACTCCGCGTTCAAGGTCAGAAGGGGCGGCCTTGAGGAGATACCCCTCGTCCAAGGTAAGGTACAGTGGCTGCACTTTGCTGGCGCGGCTGTGAAGAGATTTTCCACCACCAAGGTAAGAGAAACCCAAATAAGACGGTAGGTATTGCGAGGGGGCATCAGAGGGCAGACACACTGAAATCATAATCACAGGAAACTAGTCGATCTGATCACGTGGACCACAGCCGAATGTGGTCCCCTGGAGAAGGGAATGGCAAACCACTTCAGTATACTTGCCTTGAGAACCCCATGAACAGTGACAAAGGGCAAAATGATAGGCTACTGAATGAGGAATTCCCCAGGTCGGTAGGTGCCCAGTATGCTACTGGAGCTCAGTGGAGAAATAACTACAGAAGGAATAAAGGGATGGAGCAAAAGCAAAACCAATACCCAGTTGTGGATGTGACCAGTGATAGAAGCAAGGTCCGGTGCTGTAAAGAGCAATATTGCATAGGAACCTGGAATGTCAGGTCCATGAATCAAGGCAAATTGGAAGTGGTCAAACAGGAGATGGCAAGAGTGAACACAGACATTCTAGGAATCAGTGAACTAAAATGGACTGGAATGGGTGAATTTAACTCGGATGACCATTATATCTACTACTGTGGGCAGGAATTCCTTAGAAGAAATGGAGTAGCCATCATGGTCAACAAAAGAGTCCGAAATGCAGTACTTGGATGCAATCTTAAAAATGACAGGATGATTTCTGTTCGTTTCCAAGGCAAACCATTCAATATTACAGTAATCCAGGCCTATGCCCCAACCAGTAATGCTGAAGAAGCCGAAGTTAATCGGTTCTATGAAGACCTACAAGACCTTTTAGAACTAACACCCAAAAAAGATGTCCTTTTCATTCTAGGGGACTGGAATGCAAAAGTAGGAAGTCAAGAAACACCTGGAGTAACAGGCAAATTTGGCCTTGGAGCACGGAATGAAGCAGGGCAAAGGCTAATAGAGTTTTGTCAAGAGAACGCACTGGTCATAGCAAACACCCTCTTCCAACAACACAAGAGAAGACTCTACACATGGACATCACCAGATGGTCAACACCGAAATCAGATTGATTATATTCTTTGCAACCAAAGATGGAGAAGCTGTATACAGTTAGCGAAAACAAGACCAGGAGCTGACTGTGGCTCAGATCATGAACTCCTTATTGCGAAGTTCAGACTTAAATTGAAGAAAGTAGGGAAAACCACTAGACCATTCAGATATGACCTCAATCAAATCCCTTATGATTATACAGTGGAAGTGAGAAATAGATTTAAGGGACTAGATCTGATTGATAGAGTGCCTGATGAACTCTGGACGGAGGTTCGTGACATTGTACAGGAGACAGGGATCAAGACCATCCCCATGGAAAAGAAATGCAAAAGAGCGAAATGGCTGTCTGAGGAGGCCTTACAAATAGCTGTAAAAAGAAGAGAGGCAAAAAGCAAAGGAGAAAAGGAAAGATATAAGCATCTGAATGCAGAGTTCCAAAGAATAGCAAGGAGAGATAAGAAAGCCTTCCTCAGTGATCAATGCAAAGAAATAGAGGAAAACAACAGAATAGGAAAAACAAGAGACCTCTTCAAGAAAATTAGAGATTCCAAGGGAACATTTCATGCAAAGATGGGTGCGATAAAGGACAGAAGTGTTTACAACATCATATAAAAGACTAGAAAATGGACATTTAAATTTAGAAAAAGAATACTTTTCAAAGTCAATGGTCTTGCTCAAAACAACTCAGATGAGACAGCAACAAGCTGAAGTCATTAACCTCACCATACACAAATTATTTCTCAATTAAACTGATCCTGTAGCGCATGACTGAGCCAAACAGTCCACAGTCACCATCGTGATGAATCAATGTCTTCGATTTTTCCATCGTTTAAAGTTGAGGATTAAAAGTAAGCTCCTAGAAAGCTTTTCCTCTGTTAAGTATGAAAGTAAAATGTGTTCCTTGTTTTGAAAGGGAAACCATATAAGAAAACAGAAAGAAAGTGGGGGGCGGGGAAATGAAGCACGATCTAATCACCCAGTGGAAACAAAAGTCTGATGTTCTTTGATTTCTTCCCCACGCATACGTCAAATGATCTGGGATTGAAAACACACAGACAGCTGTTGGTGGATTCAGTGGGGGCAACATACACCGGACGGATTAAGCCAAAGTCTCACAGTCTTGGCTGTTGTTATTCATTTAAGATGCTCTACAATCATCCCACAGTGACGTCAAACCCCCTGAGATCACCCGTGGCCTTGCCCTTCCCAGAACTGCCCAGACACATGCGGCCTTAAACCGCTAGTAAAGTCATGCTCAAAATTCTCCAAGCCAGGCTTCAGCAGTATGTAAACCGTGAACTCCCAAATGTACAAGCAGGTTTTAAAAAAGGCAGAGGCACCAGAGATCAAATTGCCAACATCCGCTGGATCACGGAGAAAGCAAGAGAGTTTCAGAAAAACATCTATTTCTGCTTCATTGACTATGCCAAAGCCTTTGACTGTGTCGATCACAATAAACTGTGGAACATTCCGAAAGAGATGGGAATCCCAGACCACCTGACCTGCCTCTTGAGAAACCTATATGCAGGTCAGGAAGCAACAGTGAGAACTGGACATGGAACAACAGAATGGTTCCAAATAGGGAAAGGAGTACGTGAGGGTTGTATACTGTCACCTTGCTTATTTAACTCATATGCAGAGTACATCATGAGGAACGCTGGGCTGGAAGAAGCACAAGCTGGAATCAAGATTGCCGGGAGAAATATCAATAACCTCAGATATGCAGATGACACTACCCTTATGGCAGAAAGTAAAGAGGAACTCAAAAGCCTCTTGATGAAAGTGAAAGAGGAGAGTGAAAAGGTTGACTTGAAGCTCAACATTCAGAAAACAAAGATCATGGCATCTGGTCCCATCACTTCATGGGAAATAGATGGGGAAACAGTGGAAACAGTGTCAGACTTTATTTTTTTGGGCTCCAAAATCACTGCAGATGCTGATTGCAGCCATGAAATTAAAAGACGCTTGCTCCTTGGAAGGAAAGTTATGACCAAACTTGATAGTATATTAAAAAGCAGAGATATCACTTTGCCAACCAAGGTCCGTCTAGTCAAGGCAATGGTTTTTCCCGTGGTCATGTATGGATGTGAGAGTTGGACTGTGAAGAAAGTTGATCGCCGAAGAATCGATGCTTTTGAACTGTGGTGTTGGAGAAGACTCTTGAGAGTCCCTTATACTGCAAGGAGATCCAACCAGTCCATTCTAAAGGAGATCAATCTTGGATGTTCATTGGAGGGACTGATGCTAAAGCTGAAACTGCAATACTTTGGCCACCTCATGCGACGAGTTGACTCACTGGAAAAGACTCTGATGCTGGGAAAGGTTGGGGGCGGGAGGAGAAGGGGACAACGGAGAATGAGATGGCTGGATGGCATCACTGACTCTGTGGACATGAGTTTGAGTGAACTCCGGGAGTTGGTGATGGACAGGGAGGCCTGGCGTGCTGTGATTCATGGGGTCGCGGAGAGTCGGACACGATTGAGCGACTGAACTGAACTGAACGCTGAAGAAGGGCTTCCCAGGGGGCGCTAGTGGTAAAGAACCTACCTGCCAACGCAGGAGACACAAGGGACATGGGATGGATCCCTGGATCGGGAAGATCCCCTGGGGGAGGGCATGGAAACCCACTCCAGTGTTCTTGCCTGGAGAATCCCTTGAACAGAGGAGCCTGGCGGGCCATCGTCCACAGGGTCGCAGACAGCTGGACCCAGCTGAAGCGACTGAGCACACACACAATGAAGAAAGTTCAAGAAACATTACACAGTTTCCTCCTGCATCTCCCGAACTGCTTGCAGGTATCAGTGTCTGCGCATCGGTCTCTCCTCTGAGACATCGTGGGGGAAACACCCGACACCGGGGAAGGCCACATCTCTCTGGAAAAGGAGCTTCTATGCTGCGGCTGCTGATCGCACACTTGGCTACGACTCTCTTTTTGCTCTGGACCCTCAGGAGCAAATCTGACATCAACCTCTGGCGACGGCACAGAACCTCGTGGCTTGTCTTTTGTGTACTGACCCACTCCTGATGTCGGCTCATCAATTTCCTAGGAGAGTGAAGACTGGCCTCAGCCCCATCACAATGAGTAACATGACCCATGGCACTACTAACATCGCTCATTATCAAACGGCTGTGAGGGCAAGCTTAGAGATTACTCTCCTGTGGCCTGCTACGTGCTGGCTAGCTATATCACCTGTGCAGATTACTTAACCTCTGTAAGCTTCAGGATTGCTTTAACTTATAAAACGAGATCATCCTGACATGAAAGTGAAAGTGGCTCCATCACGTCCCACTCGTTGCAACGCCGTGGTCTGTACAGTCCATGGAATTCTCCAGGCCAGAACACTGGAGTGGGTAGCCTTTCCCTTCTAGAGGGGATCTTTCCAACCCAGGGATCAAACCCAGGTCTCCAGCATTGCAGGCAGATTCTTTACCAGCTGAGCCATCAGGGAATCCTGACATAGAGCTGTGTTAACACTAACAATCCCTGCATAATACTCAACACAGCATCTGCACAGGGTAAATGTTCAAGGAATCAAAGCTATAATTAGTATCTACAAAAACAATAAATACTGTAACACATGTAAAAGTATTTCATGAACCAATAAAGAACCACCAAATGCCAGGGTTAAGATTTCTTATTACTCCCTGGAGTTCAGTTTACTCATTTGAAAAAAGGGAACATATGACCATTTTCTAGGCTCTTCTAGATGCAAACTTCTTTCATTTTCTATAGTTAGAGGAGATATGAAATGTTCTATACTCTTAGAGAACCGAAATAAAACCCTCTAAAATGAGGTGGCAATACCAGGTGGCTCAGTGGTAAAAGAATCTGCCTGCCAACGCAGGAAAAACCAGAGTCATGCGTTTGATCCCTGGGCCAGGAAGACCCCCTGGAGGAGGAAATGGCAACCCTCTCCAAGGTTCTTGCCTGGAGCCTGGCGGGCTAGTCCATAGGGTCACAAAGAGTCAGACACGACTGAAGGGACTGAGCGCACGCGTGCGTGTGCATGCGCACACACACACACACACACACACAGTGTGTACTAGAACCAACCCCAACACACACACACACACACACGCAGAGTGTACTAGAACCAACCCCAACACACACACACACACGCAGTGTGTACTAGAACCAACCCCAACACACACACACACACACACACAGTGTGTACTAGAACCAACCCCAACACACACACACACACACACACACACAGAGTGTGTACTAGAATCAACCCGAACACACACACACACATACACACACACAGAGTGTGTACTAGAATCAACCCCAACACACACACACACACACACACACACAGAGTGTACTAGAACCAACCCCAACACTGATCTGTTGCTTCCTTAAACAAGTGGCTTAATTTTTTTCTCCTGTTAGTATTATATAACTCCTTGTTCCTGGTGCCTCAACAGTTTTCACTGATACTCCCTCGCTTTGTTAGGTTATAAGCATTAAAAATGTCATTAGCACCTTTTTGCTATTCATTCTGGCTGCCCTCAAATTCTCCCGGTGTGACTTTCCTTGAGATAGCCTACTCTTCTAATGGCTCTGTCTTAACTTTTCTCTCGTCTTAATTTTCACAAGGAGCCTCTACAGAGATGACCCACCTTTTATAAAACAGAGACCTAGGGACGCAGAGTTTGGGCGTGAAGGTTTAGTACTGTTGGCAGCGTGCACATCGTCAGGGCTCTGCCCAGCCGGGTTCCATCCAGGACGTGACTCCAGACCTCCCCCAGGAAGCGGGGCGGCAATAGGCCCTTGTGTGGGGTGGCACGTGGGAGACCTGGCACAGCCTCTTCTAGATGTAAGAAGAGCTACACCTAGTGGGAGAATTCCCAAGTCACAGCCACCCAGAAGATCTTCCTGACGGCTCAGCGGGGAGAGAGCCAACCTGCAATGCAGGAGACGCAGATGTGGGTTCAGCCCCTGGGTCGCAAAGATCCCCTGCAGAAGGAAATGGCGACCCATGCCGATATTCTTGCCTGGGGAAATCCCACAGACAGAAGAGCCTGGCAGGCTGCAGTCCACGGGGTCGCAAGGAGTTGGACACAACTTACTGACCAAACAGCAGCAGAGAAGAACTTGGGAGAGCTGACTATACGAATAAACAGCTCCCAGGAAACCAGGTCAACGTTTCAGTTTTTTAAGATCAAAACATTAAGGACAGAGATAATACATTTGATAAAAGAATCTGTGTATAAACTCTTCCTGTAAGAAAAATAAAATCAGGGACTTCCCTGGTGGTCCACTGGCTGTGGCTCCATGCTCCTAATGTAGGGTGCCTGGGTTCGATCCCTTGTCAGGGAACTAGATCCCAAGTGCCACAACCAAAGACCTCAAATGCCACAACTAAAAAATAGCCTGCATGTCGCAATAAAAATTGAAGATCCCATGTGCCGAGACTAAGATCCAACATAGCCAAAAAAATATTTTATAAAAATAAACATCATTAAATGTGACTCAAGTCACTGAAAGGGAGAAAAGAAGGAGCTGATGGTCTGGAATCGGTTCAGGACCGAACAGCTCCAATGAAAAACTGTTCTGTCAGCAGCACGCAGAGTTCAGAAATGCCTTCTTGTGAGGCTGGCTGTTTCACTTTCCCAAGGATGTCTGCGCTCTAGAGTCTCCCCTTTCAGGGGGACATGCATTGAAGCTGGTTGGAAAGTTGGTCTCCTGGCTGAAAGTCTACTCCTGCTCAAGAAGAAAGCGGTGCTTTGAGAAGGTTAATTTGCCGTTGACATCAGGACCAGAAGAGGAAGGGAAAGCCAGGACGACTGCGGATGAAGGAGAGCCCTTCCACAGCGATCCCGGAGCGAGGCGCTGAGCACCCACACGAGGGTCTCGCTCCTCCAACCCTGTCCTCCCCTGCATTTCTCCGGCGGCTAATTTACTTTGCAAGCTTCTGTCCAGTTCAGTTCAGTCGCTCAGTCGTGTCCGACTCTTTGCGACCCCAAGGACTGCAGCACGCCAGGCCTCCCTGTCCATCCCCAACTCCCGGAGTTTACTCAAACTCATGTCCATAGAGTTGGTGATGCCATCCAACCTTCTCATCCTCTGTCATCCCCTTCTCCTCCTGCCTTCAATCTTTCCCAGCATCAGGGTCTTTTCAAACGAGTCAGCTCTTCGCATCAGGTGGCCAAAGTATTGGAGTTTCAGCTTCAACATCAGTCCTTCCAATGAACACTCAGAACTGACTTCCTTTAGGATGGACTGGTTGGATCTCTTTGCAGTCCAAGGAACTCTCAAGAGTCTTCTCCGGCACCACAGTTCAAAAGCATCAATTCTTCAGCACTCAGCTTTCTTTATAGTCCAACTCTCACATCCATACATGACTACTGGAAAAACCATAGCCTTGTATCCTTCTGAAATATATTTAAAAATTGATTCTTTGGAAAAGATGCTGCAACAGGAAGCATCCTAACAATCTGATGGAGAAGCGGCTGTGAGAGCAGCTGCAATATCCCTGATAATAAAAGGGAGGGACACGCATATGAGAGCAGGTCTGGGGGCACATCACCAAAATTGGAAAGCCCTCACAGGGAAGCCTACAGTCAGGATGAGAGCCTCCAGTTCTGAAGCAACCTTCAGGCCACTATGAATTTGAGAAAATGTCCCAAAGTAAGGTGCTCTGCATTATACATAAGAGAGCTAGGGTTCGGGAGAGACCATGTGAAGGAAGTACATGCAGAGGAACTCCTGTCCAAACCTTAAAGCTTTAAGACCTAACATCAAAGGAAGCTCCATCACTGTGAACATGTGAGATCTGTCTCTGCAGGAGGTGCAAAGCCAAGCATTAGAGAACTTGGGGAGGGGCGGCTCCCCTGGGGGCTCAGACGGTAAAGAATCTGCCTGCAATGCCAGAGACCTGGGTTCAATCCCTGGGTGTGGAAGATCCCGTGAAGGAAGGCATGGCAACCCACTCCAGTATCCTTGCCTGGAGAATCCCATGGGCAGAGGAGCCTGGTGGGCTACAGCAGAAGGTCCTTCTGCCACAGACCAGTCCTCACATCACATCGGAGCACTCACACTCAAGAGAAACCTTCAGGGGCCGCCCCGTGGTCCAGTGGCGAAGACTCCATGGTAGCAATGGAAAGGCCAGGGTTCGATCCCTGAGGAAGGAACTAGATCCCGCGGGTTCCAAGTAAACATTCCGCACACCGCAACTAAAGACTGAAGATCCTCCCTTGCTGCAGCTGAAACCCAGGGCAGCCAAATAAATAGATATTTTTTTAAAAAAGAGAGAAACCTTTAGAACGCAGTAAAGGTGGGAAAACCTTCTGCCAGAATTTACACTTCAATGGACAGCAAATCACCATAAAGAAATCACGAGAATGCAACCCACATGTATAAGGCACATCTTACTCAACGTGAGATAGTACATGCGGGGGGAAATCTTAGGATGCGGAATGCGGGAGGCCTCGTCAGAGGTCAGCCTTTACATCAGAGAGCTCGCCACACCTGTAAAGAACACAGGCCGCCTTTCTTCCAGAACGATACCTGTTTGTACATCAGATAACTGGTTAAGGAAAGACAACCTCCTTTGTGAAGTCAAATCTCTAATTCAGAGTCAAAGGACCCACACGAGGGAGAAAATCTATGGGAATCATGAATGTGAGCGTGCCTTTGGCAAGCTGCATGTATTTGTAAAAACACTACATAAACAGGAGCAGAGGAAGGCCTGAATCCAGAGAGAATCACTCACTAACTCCCAGAGGACTCCTAAAGGGGGGAAACCCAAACAATGCAAAAAATGCAAGAAATCCTTCTGCCAGAAGACAGAAATCTTTCTAGACTGGAGGGTTCACATAGAAATCCAGAAAAACTACATAGAGAAGGTCTCACCAAGAACTTACCATCTAAATTGAACAGCAAAGAAACAATATTTGAATGTTTTGACAGTGTGAAAAAAATCGAAACAGTGGCCTATCTCCTCAAAAATATCAATGTTGCAAAAAAAAAAAAAAAAGGCAAAATACCTTCGCCTTGAGGCAATATTGTTCACAAAGTCAAGTTCAATATGTGATAACCAAAGTGAAAAGTGGAAGTGTTAGCTGCTCAGTCGTGTCCGACTCTCTGTGACCCCATGGACTGTAGCCCACCAGGGTCCTCTGTCCATGGATTCTCCAGGCAAGAATGCTGGAGTGGGTTGCCATTTCCTCCTCCAGGGATCTTCCTGACCCAGGGATTGAACCCAAGTCTCCCGCATTTACAGGCAGATTCTTTACTGTCTGAGCCACCAGGGAAGCCCATGTGATATCAAACTTGTATCCAGAAAATAATCTACTAACCTCTTCTATATATCCAAAATTTATATATAAAAAGATTTTTTAAAAGAAAAAAATATATAGTCAAAAGGACACAGGAGCCAACTCAAGGAGGCACTCGATGGCCAATCTCCGATAAGCCAAGCACTAAAATAAACGAGCATAGTGTGTTCAGTCACTCAGTCATGTCTGACTCTTTGCGACACCACAGACTGCAGCCCACCAGGCTCCTCTGTCCACGGAACTCTCCAGGCAAGAATCCTGGAGTCAGTTGCCATCTCCTCCTCTGGGGGATCTTCCTGACCCAGGGATCAAATCCGCCTCTCTTGCATCCCCTGCCTTGGCAGGCAGATTCTTTACCACTAGCACCACCTGGGAAGCCCAATTAAATATAGGAATGAATTATAAATCATTGAAAGCATACAAATTCATGAGTCCATAGTGATAAAAGAGCTAGACTGATCAATCAAGAAGACGGGAAGTCTCTTGCTTATAGTAAAAATGCCAGGGGCTAACTGAAAGAAGGCCTGGGATTAGAAAACCATTACTTTGCAACCATATGGCAAAAACTGGATCAGACAAGAATCATAAATGGATACGAGATCCAGGGGGAGATGATGATGAGAAGCACAATATTTGCAACATCAAACATGTCTCTCCACAGGCTGCTGATGAGTGGCAAGGGAAGAAAATATCAAGAGAAATCATTCAATGGAGAAACCGGACAACATCTTAACCGGTGATAAACTTAACATCAGCTGCAAGAGACAGACAGACAGAGAAGGTGGTGCCCTGAGAAGGACAGATCACCTGAACAGGATTCTGTCTGAGGACGCAACAGCTCAACCGAATGACAGAGGAATGCCAGGCAAACACAAGAGGAGGGCTATTCCTAAAAAACAAAACAAGGAAGAGCGGGCTATTTCCTCAGAAAAATCAATGTTGTAAAAAGGCAAAAAAAAAAGTCTACAGAAACGTCCTGGCTTAAAAGAGGCTAAAGAGACGTGACAGCAAGAACTCACTCCTGCACGAGATGAGGAAAGGTGCTCTGAAAGACATAACCAGAGCGAGCGACAGCACCGGAATCTGGCCGGCTGTTGTTCAGGCTCCAGGTCACGGCCAACTGTTACACAGACGGTAAAGACAGGCGTCGAGTGAACTCCCGCCAAGTGTGCCGAGGCTGTGGAAGCTCAGCGAGAAGAGGCAGAGAGTGCTGGTGACAGCGGAGACGGGGTGAAGCACGAACGGTGAGGGAATCTGGCTGAAGGGCGCACGCCTATGCTCTGCACTATTTTTACTTTGCAACTTTTCGTAAGCCTTAAATTATCTGCCCCCAAAAAGTAACTTTTGCAAAGCCAGTTCCGCGTGCTGTGGCCCCTACCTCCCCAAACAACAGGGTCATCTCTCTTTCTCCTCCGCCTTTTCCCTCTTCACTCAGCCACCCGGCTGAGCTGAGAAACAGCTTCATGTTCCAAACAAAGGGAAACGAGGCAAAGCAAAGGGCTCTTGACCCACAGCTGCTGGGCCTCCTGAAAGACTGCCCTGCTCACACGGTTGCTTTCCCACTTTCTGTTTACCTCCAAACCACTGCAGCCCGGCCTCCACCCCCAGCGCGGACACTGCTCTTGCTAAAACCACCCGGCACCCCCGGGGGGCCCACTCCACGGGTCCCCTTCAGTCCTGCTACTTGACCCTCAGCAGCACTGATCAGTGCGGACCACACCTCCTCCTTGAAATATCCGCTTCTGTTGGATTTTGGTTTTCCTCTGGGCCCTGTGCCCCTCCTAAGTCTTCTCTGCCATCTCTTCGTCCCCGACCCGGCTTCTAGTGGTCATCATCCTATAGCTCTCGATCCACACTCTCCCTCAGGGGGTCAGTCATTCCCACGGCTTTAAAACCACCCACACGCTGACGACTCTCAAACAGCTCTGCAGCCTAGAGCTCTGCTCTGAATTCTAACTCATACAGCCCGACTGCCTTGATGTTCAAACTCAAACTTGAACTCCTGCTGTCTCCACATCTTAAATCTTCTCCCCTAGTCTTTCCATTTCAGGAAGTGCCACTTCTGTTCACTCAGCTGCTCAGAAAACCCAGAGCATCCGTGGGACGTTGAAATTAGAAGCAACACTTTGTCTTCAGGCTTTTCAATGGTTGAAAATCCTCTGATAATAAACATACTTATGAATACACTGATTCATCAAAACTAAAAGAACCAAACCTCTTCTTGTTTTGGGGGTAATGGGAAACAAAGCAAAGATCTGCTTTAACATAATGCTTTAGAGTCTCTATTTGTTCTTTGTTTCAGTTTCATGAGTATCTAAATAAGGTAGGTAGTAAAAATTAACTGTCACATTACCAGAAGTGTTTGGATCTACTGAAGACATCACAGAATCAGCTTCAATCTAGAAAAGAAAAAAAAATAGAATATACAATTTCATCAAATGTTTTCACAGTATAAGTTCCTAATTCCTGGGATGCAGGAAAGGAAGGTATATAATGAGAATATATTTGTTGAATCCAGCAGACAAGTACTGTCACAGGACAGCTATCACAGTCACTTTACTGTTCTGTCAGTAAGACACCAGACCCTAATGGCCCCCAAAGCTTTAATCCACTGATCAAAACAGTTAAATCATATAAAATCAACTTGGTTGTCATATATACAGCATAAGCTATAAGGTAACCTTTCTGTCTTATACAAATACAAGCAATTGTTACAATGGGCTCTTTGGCTTTATTTAAAATACTTTCTTCCGGACTGTAATAGTAACAATGTAGAAAGCATGAAAAACATTTTTACATTTTGAAGAGAAACAATGAAAAAACAGCCATCCGGTGAAAACCACCGTCAACATCTCCGCCTGGTTTACCTTCCTTTTCCCCACGCGCTTTTTTAATTGGAGCACAGTTGTCTCAGGGTCGCCTTAGTTTCTCCCGTACAGCAAAGTGAACGGGTCGCACACACCCGCAGAGCCCGTTTGTGGATTTCCTTCCCATGCAGGACGCTGCAGAGCAGTGAGCAGAGCCCCCTGTGCTGCAGTGTTTCCATCAGCTGACTACTCCATACACTGCAGCGTGTGCCTGTCAATCCCAGTTCCAGTCCATCCGACCTCCTCCTTTCCCACCCACGCATTTTTAAACACACTCGAGAATATTAAGTTTGTGGACCTGCCTTCACCAGGTACTAAAACACCAGCATTTTCCCACATGGCTGCGAGACCTTTACAAACACCATGGAATTAGGATCTTGGCAATATGCGACATAGCTTCTCCACCTTGGATCCCATGCCCTGCACTTTCCTGGTTCTTCCTGACCCTCCCAGACAACTAGCTCCTGGTGCGTCTTCGTCTTGGAGTGCCCGCCACCTTTAAATGTGCAGACGCCCCCAGGCTCTCCCCTCGGGATGCCCCCTTCACGCTCCGCACACCCTTCCGGGTCAGTGCCACCCACTCGCACACCTGTGAGGAACCCCAAACCTATCTCCGCCCTCCCCTCTCCACCCGATTTCAGACTCCTGCATCTGAGGCAGGCAGCACAATCTGCAGCGGGTCTTTAGCACCATCGTCAGCTCATCATCCAGCGCGGCACTTAAAAAGTGAGCGCATACGGCTGTCTTTAACAAGGGGAGCCAACAAGGACCTGCTGTAGAGGACAGGGAACTCTGCTCAGAGTCGGGGCAGCCTGGATGGGCGGGGGCGTTGGGGGAGAATGGATACACGTATACGGAGGGCCGAGTCCCTTCGCTGTTCATCTGAAACTGTCTCAACATCATTGATCAGCTGTATCCCAATACAAAATAAAAGTGTAAAAAAAAACAGTGAGTGCACTTAGGGTGCATGCATCTCCTCGGAATTAATGTACCACTATCTGAACTCACTGCCCTTCCCCCAAACCTCCTCCTTCTGAACTCCCCTCTTTTCTTACCCTTTCAGTCCTGAGGCCGCATCGCTCGGGTACAGTCACCAGGTCCAGCCCCTGGGACACAGCTCCTCCCACCAGCAGGGGGCGCTCCCACCAGCAGGGGGCGCTCCCGGACGCTGCAGATCTGGTCTAAACGAGGGCCACCCTCCTATTACAGTTTCCACTAGAAGCCCTTGACCTCTTCTTTCTGTCCTTACTCTGTCTCAGTATTTATCAGAGGTTTGTAAGTCTCTCCAACCTGTGAGCTGCTTCAAAGTGTGTGCGTGCTCAGTCGCTCAGGTGTGTCTGTCTCTTTGCGGCCCCGTGGACGGCAGCCCGGCAGGCTCCTCTGCCCGTGGGATTTTCCAGGCAAGAATGCTGGAATCGGTTGCCATATTCCTCGTCCAAGGGATCTTCCTGACCCAGGGATCGAACCCACTTCTCTTGTGTCTCCAGGACTGTCAGGTGGATTCTTTACCACTGATGCCCCCGGGAAGCCCTGCTTCAAAGTAGCGTCTATGTTTTATTCATCTTTATATTTCTAGCAGCTTGGAAGTGCTCCTCTTACTACATGAGAATACAGTAAGTTTCATTCTGTAAACATTTTCATGAATGCAGAGTGATTTATTATATAAAAGTGACTTACAGCTTCATGACCTGCATTCAGGAGTTATTTCATTTGCTTAAAAGCAATATTTAAAAACAAAATCCCAAACCTCAACCTAATATAAGAGTAATCTTATAGAAACCTGTTAGATTTCAGAGTGAATACACTGTCACTTAATAAATGCTCATGATGGTTACAAATGATTCTTAAGTGTATAGGTGATTTGTTATATCAGTGTTTTACTGTTTAGCAGTCTGTAGTCAACAAGCATTTGATTAAAAAGTAAACTCCAAATCCTCAACCAAAAGTAAAAACCTGTTACACTCGATGGTGTGTAGTATGTATGTTACCCTATCACTGTACACGTCATTAAAGTCTTCACTTATGCCCTAAAATTAACACCGAGTGAGTAGACCCAAAGTAATAAACGCAGAATGAGACCAGGTATCTTTCCAGCTGAACCTGGGCTAAATGCGCTGCTTCACAGGCTGGGTCCACGGAGCTGACCTGCTTTGGAATTCCAGCTGAAATGACTTCAGGTTAACAGGAGAGCTGCAGCCTCTGAGAGGTAGCCCTAATTAGCCCTGAGGACTTCTCTGAGCTCTACAATCAACCTCTCAGTAACTAAGCAGTCCCCTGGCAGGTGAACCACTCGGAACCTACCTGAGCTGTTCATGGGACACAGTTATATCAACAGAGCACACTAACAGTGAAGTTGTGACACACTTAAGCATGATGGAGAAGTGGACGCTATATGGTTCCTGTCTTCTCAGGGTTTGTAATCTGAGACAAGTAGAGCTCGATCATAAGGCAGAGCTGAGCTCAAGTGGCCACCGAGTCCCTTGGCCTAACGAGGGCAGGAGGGAGGGCGTTTCAGAGACAGCCCCGAGTGCTCCCTCGGGTTGATGCCTGCCACTGAACTTCTTACACCTGGCCAAGATCTCACCTCTGATTTATTCCAGTTCGGCAGCTTAACAAGAGGGACCTGGGACTAGAATGGATGTAACAGATGAGGGGAGCACGCAGGGATGGGGGGCCCCAGGAAACCTGTCCTTCTGAAGCAGGGGGCTCACTGGAGATCAGCTCAGCTCTCCTTAACTAGTGCAAGCTTTTCTGGAGAAGCAATGCCCAATAAAACTTCAAGTGTACCTAGCACTTGTACTTCTAGGAATTAATTCCATAGAGATGCATTCACAAACAGAGATAATAGTTATAAAAGAATGTTCACTGTAGCAATAGTAGCAGGAATGAAAAATAATGGAAACAACTAAAATGACCAAAACAAGGAAACTAGCTAAAGAGACTACTGGGCAACTACTTTTTAAAAAATGTAGTGTGTGCGCGCTTTTATGTTCTACCACTGTCAGGCGAAAAAAGCAAGTTAAAATAAAATAGGCACACTATGCCCCTACCTATGCTTTCAATAGAATGCCAGGCGTGTTTGTCATGCATAAGAAATTTGGGATGATACACAAGAATGGTTAACAATGGTAACTCCTGAGGAGTAGGGAGGAAAGAGATTTACATCCAACTTCATATTTTCTGGTCTGTTTTACATTTTTTACTAAATAAATGCATTATTTTAATTAAAATGGGGCTTTTTTTTTTTTTTTTTTAGTTTAAGGGGAAAAAAAAATCCTGCAAATCCCTTCCTCTGTGAATACCTCCTGTTACCGACATCCCCCTCCCAGGTTTGTCTTGCAATCATGCTAGTATCTCACATTTAACGTAATTATTAGCAGCCTTGTGGTAATTTAGTCTTGATAGATTCTAATTCACCCCTTATTTGGGTTCTTAAGAAGAAAGTAAAATTCAGCACTGGACACATCCCTAAAATTGCTCAAAAGGCAATGGTTTGTTTTATAAACATCCTAAGCTAGCCCTCTGCACTTTACTTAGAATCCATCCACTACTGTATTGGGCTTCCCTCGTATATCAGTTGGCAAAGAATCAGCCTGCAATGCAGGAGACCCTGGTTCAATCCCTGGGTCGGGAAGATCCCTGGGAGAAGGGAATGGCAACCCATTCCAGTGTTCTTGCCTGGAGAATCCCATGGACAGAGGAGCCTGGCAGGCTACGTCCATGGGGTTGCAAGAGTCGGACACGACTTAGTGACTAAACCACCACCACTACTGTATTCTCTGCCCTGTCCCCAAATACAAAAGAAAGTTCTACCTTGGATGGCTTGTAACCAAACAGCATTACAACAGCAACTTTAAAGTCCTCTCTGCTTAGATAGCCTTTGTTATCTTCATCGCATGCTTTAAATACCTAAAGAACATTAAGTATCTTCAGTTAATAAAACAGAAACCATTTGTTCTACTATTTTTATTACTAACATATATTAAGTTTAGACCTCTCAAATCTAAAACTTAGCTGAAAAGTTGGGCTGGGAAGTGAGTTTCATTATCCTAATTTTAATTCTCAAAACACCTTAATGATGTGCTAAAATTTACTACCCCCCCAAAAAAAAATAGTGCAAATGACTTAATCGGTAGGTTAATTCTTTTAAACCATCGGGATGAATTCTACCCCAAATTCATTGCTAGAATGAGGACGGTGAGGCATAGGGGACGGCTTTGAAAGGCGGGAGGGGAGGTGCAGGTTACAGCTTATTATAAAGACACTCTGCCGCAGAGAGCAGGAGGTTGGAAGTAGGAAGAACACTGGACGGGGATCCAGAAGCCTGGAAGCCCCAGGCTGGGTCATTAGCCATCACACCTCGGGGCTGAACGAGACCCGGGCGCGGGGACGGCGTGAGCGCCCCGGGTCAAGCCCACGTCCGAGACACAGCCCTCCGGACACCTACTTCCACCCACTTCTTGTGCTCCGGGGAACTGGCTTCCCACGTCCGTGGCCGGAGGCCGGGCTGGGAGTAAAACATCGCGACAGCCGCACACGAGCCCAGACAGCAGAACCCGGAAGCCCTGCGGCCAAAGCCCGGGGGCCGGGACCGCCAGCCCCGCTCGGCGCAGGCCCGGAAGCTGGGCTTCGCCGGGCACCTCCAACGTCTCCTCTCATTGGACGACCTGCGAGCCACCGGCGTTGATCCCGCAGCTCTATTGGCCAGAGGCTTTGTTTAGCAACGTTTCCTTGGAACAGCCTATGGCAAAGAGACCCTCAGGCCCGCCCCCAGTCCTGGCTCCTCCTCTCTAGGCCCGCCCCCAGCCGTGGCTCCGCCCCTCTAGTTTTCGTACCTCTTGGCACAACCTATGGCAGAGAGGCCTTCAGGCCCGCCCCCGTCCTGGCCCCGCCCCTTGGTACAGCCTATGGTAGAGAAGCCCCAGCCCCGCCCCCAGCCATGGCTCCGCCCCTTGGAACAGGCTATGGCAGAGACCCTCAGGCCCGCCCCCAGCCCTGGCTCCGCCCCTTGAAACAGCCTATGGCAGAGAGACCCTCAGGCCCGCCCCCATCCCTGGCTCCGCCCCTTGGAACAGCCTATGGCAGAGAGGCCCTCAGGCCCGTCCCCAGCCCTGGCTCCGCCCCTCTAGTTTCTCCCAGCATGGCTGGGACACGTGCTCACCCAAGTGCTGTTTCACTGTGTCCTGCGTGATTCTTTTCATTTCCTGTTCCCACACCTTGCAGTATGTACTTGTGATAATTTCGGTCAATGACAGTATGCTAGGCATCATAAGAGACACAAAAAGTGTGAACAAAGCATTAAAGGAGCCTAGCAATAAGCCCTGTGCCTGGTACAAATCAGACGTTCAATAAACAAAGCAAGTGAGCCCTTAGAACGTTTCCACCAAGTTATTTCATCCAGCTTTCTGGGAGGGGTGGGAATTCCAAGAACGGTATCAAGAGCACTGAGTTCAGACTCCATGCAAACATCCTTACTAAATGCAAGGGATAGGACGAGGGTTCCATTTTGCAAGAGTTTCTCTCAGACCCTTCTCCTGGCAAATCAGTAAGATTAATAAGGCAACACACAGTCACAGAGGCACACACACACACCTGCTTTAACAAAGAAACCAATATTCGAGGTTGAGTCTGAGGAAGCTCATTTAACCTTTCGTCTTACAACAGGGTTTACAGTCTGCTCCCCAGGAGAAGCCGGAACACTGGTCTCAGACTTCAGCTTCCTCTAACCTCTCAGTGATCCTCTCTCCCGTTGAAAAGAAACCCCCCCTGCCTCGAGCTCCGGGAGCCTGAAATCAGATTCCCCCGCAAAGAGGATGCGTTTTGCTGATCAGCTACAAGGAAAGAGGGAAACTTCTCTTCCTGTCTCCCGCTTTTGGCAGCCGTGGCCGGGCGGCGAGAGGACGGGTAAAGGCGGCCGGGACTCCTCGCCGCCGCTCTCTGGCGGGGTCCGCGGCGGTCGCCGGTGACCCGGCGGGCTTTAGGACCCTGCGGCGCGCGCCCCGGAAGGGCAGGGGCGGGGCCACGCGGCGCGCGCCGGCCGGAGGGTTTGAATCGCGCGCATGCGCGGCCGCGCGGCGGGGTCCCGGTCGGCCGCGCGGTCGGGGTCTTCGGACGCTGCGCGTGTGGAGGCCGCGGCGGG
Organism: Moschus berezovskii; assembly: GCF_049115385.1. Taxonomy (NCBI): domain Eukaryota; kingdom Metazoa; phylum Chordata; class Mammalia; order Artiodactyla; family Moschidae; genus Moschus; species Moschus berezovskii. The sequence goes on along the minus strand of NC_142468.1, from coordinate 1,759,186 downwards.
AGCGCGGCGCCTCTCCTCAGCCCGGCCCGGCGCGTCCTCGCGGGCCAGCCGGCGTGGAGGCGGGTCCGGAGCGCAGCGGAGCGCCCAGGTAGGGCCCTCCCGGGCCTCGGCGGCCTCCGCTGAGGGCTCCGGAGTGAGTGCGTCGGGCGCTCTCCCCCGCGGCGCTTTCTCGGGCCTCTCGGCGGGCGGGCGGGCGGCCTCGGCAGTCCGCGGGCGCGCCCGGCGCTCGCTCCGTGCTGTTCCGGGTCCGAGGGAGCCGTCGTGCCGCTTCCAGCGGTGAGACTTGCGAGCGTGAGGTGAGGGGCGCGCCCGGCCGGAGACAAACGCAGAGGAGCGTTAGCGGCTGCCCTTTCTCTCCCGTGTGCCGCTGCCGCCGCTCCGCCTTCTGCAGCCCGCAGGGTCCCCGCAGGAGCCGCCGCCTGCCACTTCTGTCTCCCTCCAGACCACTCTCCGGACAGGGCTGTCTCTCGGTCGTGTCCATCTCTTTGAGACCCCATGGACAACAGCAGCCAGGCTTCCTGTCCTTCACCATTTCCGAGAGTTTGCTCAAATCAGGTCCATTGAGTCGGTGATGCTATCCAACCTTCTCATCCTCTGTCGTCCCCTTCTGCTACCAGAGGATGTTGGGATACAGAGTTGTAGGGAGCCGAACATTTTAAAAGTAAATCGGACAAGGTACTCCCCTTCAGTGTAGCCCTACTGTTCTTAGAGTAAAGTCCAGGATCTGTAACTTAACTCCTTATTCCTGCCATCCCCTTTCATCTTGGACCACCTCCCTGTGTTCCTTACCCAGGTCCGGGTCTGTTTTCTGGAGTTACTGCAGCCTTCTTCTGACCTGGCCTTTGCAGGTTGGGTTCTTTCACTTGGAATACTCTTCTTTCCCACCTCCACTTTATTTGACTGTTTCCTTTGCTTCTTTCGGCGCTCAGTTAAATGTTGAATTCAGGATATTATAAGCTAAAGGCATCTGTGTTACGTTCTCATACCTATAAAATATAATGAATATTTGTACAGATATCTTGGTCTTGGCTATTTTTGTTCCTGTCGGTCTGTTTCTTTCTCTCTGAAGTATAAACTTTCCTAAGGCGGAAGCTGTTTCTATGTTATAAATTTCTTATTCCCAGAGCTTGGGACATAGTAACTGCTCAATAAATATTTTCTGGACAAACAAACCCTGGGAGGTAGATCTCATACCCATTTTCAGAGAAGAAAATTGAGGCTGAGCAGTTATGTAACCTGCCCAAGTGCATATTTACCACCTAGTAATGACCGGATTGTGTATTAAAAAGCAGAGACATTACTTTGCCAACCAAGGTCCGTCTAGTCAAGGCTATGGTTTTTCCCGTGGTCATGTATGGATGTGAGAATTGGACTGAAAAAGCTGATCACCGAAGAATTGATGCTTTTGAACTGTGGTGCTGGAGAAGACTCTTGAGAGTCCCTTGGACTGCAAGGAGATCCAACCAGTCCATTCTAAAGGAGATCAGTCCTGGGTGTTCATTGGAAGGACTGATGCTAAAGCTGAAACTGCAATACTTTGGCCACCTCATGCGACGAGTTGACTCACTGGAAAAGACTCTGATGCTGGGAAAAGTTGGGGGCGGGAGGAGAAGGGGACGACAGAGAATGAGATGGCTGGATGGCATCACCGACTCGATGGACATGAGTTTGAGTGAACTCCGGGAGTTGGTGATGGACAGGGAGGCCTGGTGTGCTGTGGTTCATGGGGTCGCGGAGAGTCGGACATGCCTGAGCGACTGAACTGAACTGAACTGAATGACCGGATTTGATATTGGAGTCCATATTTGCCCACTACTGGCCACACCTGGCCTCAGTTGAGATTGATTCCCATGCCCTCCTGATAGTTTGCAAGCTCTTTGAGAAGCAACTGGAAGTGTAAAACATCGCCCAGCTGGGACTGGGATGGTAGGGAGAGGAGGAGCTAGCAGCTGTAAGAGGAGTATACCTTTGCATTCACAAATATTTTTTAGTGTCTAATAGACACTGATGTTATAAGTTGGCATTTGGTGGTAGAGTTCCTTTAGATTTCTACCCTCCTTGGTATGGTAGCATAATGCGGTGTTTGCCAAGTTTCATTAACGTGGTTGGCTACTTCCCCAGTTTTGTCTTACTCAACAGCTATACTACTATTTGCTTAATGTTTTCATTTGAACCCACTTTTACAAAAGCACTGTCTTTAAGAAGTAAACTTTAGTTACTGTAAATGTCATGGAGCCGTTAGATACCTCCTGCTCGTGTTAAACCAAGAGCCCAAAGCCCGTTGTTTGTTCAAAAGCAGGATTAAAGGCATTTCTGCAAACAGCCGCCTCCTTGATTAAGCTGAGGGACTGGATAGGAATGGAAAAGAGAGGTGGTTTCATAATGAGATGTTAATGTCAGGTCCCAGTCATCTCCACTTTGGGAAACACTGTACTTTGATGACCCAAATGATAAATGTAAGATCTTAGAGTCAGCGCACATGGGTTGTAATTCTGATTCTAGTGCCATCACTTACCCAGAGAGTGATTTTAGACCTGCGCTGTGCCAGACGCCACGCAGGCGTTTAAGATCGAGATCCAGGTGGGAGACGAAAGGCGAGGAGGTGAGCGGGGCTCCTGCTGTCACTTTGGTAGGTTCTGCTCGTGTGCCCTGAACACCCACGCGGCAGCTGATGCTGGTGAAAACAGCTCAGCTTCTGGTGCCAGGTGTGCTGTACCTGTGTCCTAAAAGCCCGGGACATGGAATTTGAGAGCAAGAGTTTGCCGGTGTCTGTGGGACCCTGTGGACTACAGCCCGCCAGTCCCTGTCCGTGGAATTCTCCAGGGGAGAACACTGCAGCGGGTTGCCCTGCCCTCCTCCAGGGGATCTTCCTGACCCAGGGATCGAATCCCACGTCTTTTTGTCTGTTATGTCTCCTGCATTGGCAGGCGTGTTCTTTACCATTAGCACCACCTGGGAACTGGTGAATGAGAAATAACAAGATTTTTGCCTTTCTCTTCCAGAAGCATGGTGTCCCAGGAAGGCAATTATGGGAAGTGGACGATATCCAGTAGTGATGAAAGTGAGGAGGAGAAGCCGCAGTTGGACAAGCCATCTGCCTCTCTCCTACCCGACGCCGGGCAGCCAAAGTACACCTGCTCCGAGGCTCGGAAAGCCGCCCACAGGAGGAAGTTGGAGCCCATGAAATTCAGCAGCACAGACTCAGTTTCAGAAGCTTCACCTTGCAAAAGACAGAAGAGCGGTTCCCAGGAGGACCTGGGCTGGTGTCTGTCCAGCAGTGAGGATGAACTGCCTCGAGAGCTGCAGCAGAAGCAGTCGAAGGACTCGAGGGTCAAAGAGGAGAAAGGCCCCCCTTCTCCCAGGGACCGCGCGGCTGGGCCTCACAGCGCCCCCACCAGCCGTGGGCTCCCGGAGGAGGAAGATGAGCAGGAAATGTCAGGGGAAGGCCAGGACATCTGGGACTTGCTGGATAAAGGGAACCCCTTCCAGTTCTACCTCACGAGAGTCTCCGGGATTAAGCCCAAGTATAACACGGGAGCCCTCCACATCAAGGGTGAGTGAAGCTGGGGAACAGGAGCCCTCACACTGCGTTGAGGGGGTCCTCCTCGGTCAAACAGGAGGGCAGCCTAGGAAGGACCTCCAAGAACGCTTCTGAACCACTCTTAGAGGAAAATAATCATTTTGACAGGCAGATGGATTTGTTTGACAGCAAACTGTTTCTTTACGTCAGGAAACGAGCAGCTGCTTCCCACAGCCCAGTAAATCAGGGGTCCCCAACCTCCAGGATCTAATGGCTGATGATTTGAGGTGGAGCTGATGTCATAACAATAGAAATAAAGGGCACAGTAAATGTCATGGGCTCGAATCATCTGGAAACACTCCCCCACTCCAATCCATGGAAAAATTGTCTTCCACAAAATCAGTCCCTGATGCCAAAAGGGTTGGGGACCATGGCTGTGTACCACCCTGGTGGAAGCCTTCGGACAGTGTTTAGTGTTGCTTCACTTGTAATGTAAAGGTTAAACTTGATCTGGTAACACTGTATCAAGAAAGTACCCAGTAATTGACAGCAGTTCACTTTTCACTTTCACACATTGGAGAAGGAAATGGCAACCCACTCCAGTGTTCTTGCCTGGAGAATCCCAGGGACGGGGGACCCTGGTGGACTTCTGTCTATGGGGTCACACAGAGTCGGACACGACTGAAGTGACTTAGCAGCAGCAGCAGCAGCAGTTCCCTTGGACCAGAGCGTCAGCATCCCTTGGAGCTTATTAAAAGTGCCAGTTCTCAGCCTCCCCTCCAGATTCCTTGCATGAGACAAGCCTTTTAGGGGATTCTGTTGCATGAGCAAGTTTGAGGACCACTGTGTGAAAGCCTGGGTGTGGTTCTGGGTGAAAACAAGAGTGCTCTGGTCTTTGGTTTCTGTCTCCAGGGAACATCTGTGTGATATTGTGATATATATAGATATTTGGTCTTCCCACTGGTTATAGTTGGGGTTGTTTTTATTTTTTGTCCCAGGTTCCTGAAATAGCTCCAAAGTAATTAAAGGTGAAAGGAATATATTTTGTTATTCATAACAAGAGCCCCTTTCAACCTCTCCTGCTTATTTTAATGCAGAGACTTTTGGAATGCCCCTAGGGAATAGGGGGAAGGGGCTGGTTGCCTGGGGAACCAACCTTGTGGTTAAAGTTGGAACTTTCAGCCCCAACCCCCACCTCTGGGGAGGGGTCCAGTCAGTCACTAGTGGCCAGTGATTTAATTAGTCTTGCCTGTGTAATGAAACATCCATTAAAAAAACAAGCAAACCAAAATCCTCCCTTTAGAGGTTCGCAGAGCTTCCAGGTTGGTGTATACAGGAGGTGCTGGGCCTGGGTGCACCTGGAAGGGGCGTGGCAAGCCCCTCCCCCATACCTAGCTGTGTGCACATCTTCCTCTGGCTGTTCCCAAGTTGGATCCTTTTATAAAAAACAGGTGATCTGGTGAATAAAGGGCCTTCCTGAGTTCTGTGAGGCAATGTGCAAATGATCAAACCCAAGGAGAGGGGTGGTGGGTGAGGCTTAGACGTGCAGGCGTCTGGGCTTGTGATTGGCCTCTGAGTCTGAGATGGGGGCAGCCCTTCATCTGTGGGGTCTGATGCCAGCTCCAGGTGGATGGTGTCAGAATTTAGTTCAGTTGTAGGACAGGCAGCTGGTGTCTGGAGGATGGGTCTGTGAGGGAACACCCCACGCTCCCTGCCGCACTTGTGGTCAGAAGTATTGGGTGCAGAGAGGAAACAAGACCTACCTTTGAGAGACCAGCAGGAGCCCTGGACATAAGACTTATATCCCGGCCTCAGCATTTGCCTGCTGTGTTGGTAATTGACAAAGGACCTTTGTTGTTGTTCTTACTCTCCGTGACCCCGTGGACCGCAGCACGCCAGGCCTCCCTGTCCATCATCAACTCCCAGAGTTTACTCAAACTCATGTCCATTGAGTCAGTGATGCCATCCAGCCATCTCATCCTCTGTCATCCCCTTCTCCTGCCTTCAGTCTTTCCCAGCATCAGGAGCTTTACCAATGAGTCAGTTCTTCAAGTCATGTGTCCAAAATATTGAAGCTTGAGCAAACAAAGGACCTGACATTCTTCAGAATTTCAGTTTACTCAGCTTTAAACTGGGGATTCAGAAAAAAGAAAAAAAAAAAAACGGGGTCGGTGGAGAAAACACACACCCAGCACAGCATATTCACATAGTCACGTAGCATATATACAAAGTAAACATTGTTACCCTTATTTCACAGTGCCTTTCTTGCCCACATTCAAGAACAGATTGTATTCACTGTGAATAGTATTTTAATCATATACCAAATGTGTAATTGACCAAAATTTTTCCTTTAGGGTTTTCTGTGGTTTCTTGTGGAATCCCTAAACAAACTTTTTGGCTAAGCCAATACATTTGGTGTATTTAATTCCATACTATAAAGAGTTTGATTCTACAAATTGTTTATTTTTCCTTTCTACAAATGTCTACCAGCTCTGAGGAAATGTAAGATAGATTTCGGTGTCATAGTGAGAGAGATTAAAACAGGAAATAGAGAGCTATGCAAGGTTTTGCTAAATATAATAAACTGATGACACTAGCTGTTAGCACCAAGATGGAAGGCAGGGAAGGTAACATTGGTGATAGGAACTTTGATGTGGGTTGCACAGGTGATCCCCTTTAATCCTCGTAGCGGCCTTGTGAGTAGATGTCAACAGTTGTCCTCCTTGATTCCGTGACTGATCTGCAGAGAAGCTGAATCAACCTGCCCAAGGTCACAGGAATGTGGTTGAACTGGGATTTGAATGCAGGCATTCTGGGGTCGTGGCTTCCCTTGTGGCTCAGCTGGTAAAGAATCCGCCTGCAAAGTGGGAGACCAGGGTTCTATCCCTGGGTTGGGAATATTCCCTGGAGAAGGGAAACACCACCCACTCCAGTATTCTGGCCTGGAGAATTCCACGGACTGTATAGTCCATGGAGTTGCAAAGAGTCAGACACAACTGAGTGACTTGCACTTTCATTCTGGCGTGAAATGCATGCTCCTGAGGTATCCCACACCATCAAATGCCATGATTGTAGGTTATTTAGAAGATCTCGAGGAAGAGGAACTTCAGATAATTCAGAAAGGTAGAAAGAGAGGCCGCAGTGGGAGGAAATGGGGAAACAACATATCAGGATTTCTCTTTGATTGTTCAGCTCTCCCTTTGAGACAGGAGCTTCCAGAGCTTCCCTTCCCTGGTAGCCCAGTGGTTAAGACAGTCTGCTTCCACTGCAGGGGGCATGGGTACAGTCCCTGGTCAGGGAACTAAGATTCCACAAGTCACATGTGGCCCAAAAGTAGAAAAAAAAATTTTTTTTTTAATTAATAAGAGATTTGGAAAAAGGAAGGATGTGTATCATTATCGTTCTCATTGGCAGTTTCTAAGATTGACTAGTCATCCAGTTCTGAAGTTGCAGATCTTGACTCTTTTCCCATTATGTTCGGTTAAATAATAGTGATACATAATAGATATTATCAGCCCAGGGAAATTTTCTCTTGAATTTTCTGGAACATTAAAGTCTAGCCTCATAGTAAGTCTTTAGTGCACCGTTTTCTCAGCCAAATTCTGCTCGTCAGTGACTGTTTAATAAGTCAGTTATGATCATTATTAGGTAATTTTTATCAAAAATAGGACTTTGATGTTTTGTCTCCTCAGATATTTTATCTCCTCTCTTTGGGACACTTGTTTCTTCAGCTCAGGTGAGTTTCCAGTTTGGTCTTTGGATGGGAGGGGTACACACAAACCGCTCTGTAGGAAAATGAGCAGTGAGACTGTAGGTCAACCCCGTGCAGGGTCCCCAGGACGGCACCTACGTGGAGGCCAGCACCACAGCTGTGGGGTCCATCAGCCTGGAATGTGGATGCACGCTCACCGGGGCTTCTGACTCTCGACTTCCTGATTGGCCAGGAAATCATCCTGAAAACTCCACCCCGGGGGACTTCTCTGTGGCACACTGATACTCTCACAGGACTCTGGTGCAGCTCCTTGGGAGGTGTGGGTGGAGCGGTGAGGGGCACATCAAATTTGATTTGATTTAGAGAAATAAGAAATTTCCCACAGCCTCCAAAGAGAAGCGAGGAGAAGTTACGGATGTAGGTGTGTCTGCATGTTTGATTGCCTCTGCCTGACAGGCCTGGTCCCTTTTGTGTTGATAAATCACCTTAAGGTGCCAGGGTCTCCTGCAGATAGAACAAGGTCTTGTCCTTAATGAAGGCAAAGCTTCCTGTGTGCTTCATGTTATGCTTGGCAGCAGAAATCCTGGTCTCCAGATGGAACATGGGGTGAATTTGTGTGTGTTCTCCCAGCTAGGATGAGTCGTTATGTTCAGGAGAGGGGCCAGGGATTACCCAGGCACGGGGAGGACACCCATAGGTAAGCCTGGTCCAGAACTTGTCATCTGATAAGCCTATAGTGAATGTCCAATTCCAGACACCTGTTTACAAACTTAACTCAATAGATTGCATACATTGCAACTGAGAGGTTCCCCTTCTCCAGGGGATCTTCTCAGCCCAGGGTCTCTGGCATTGCAGGCAGATTCTTTACTGTCTGAGCCACTAGGGAAGCCCCTTCATTACATTATGGTAAAGCCAAAGTAACTTTTTGACCAACCAAATACAGATGCTGCCAAAGTGTGCAGAGATAATTTTCTATTTTCTCAGGCACTCCCCCAATGACTCAGAACCTTGAAGCCGTGTATTCCCCTCAGCATGTATTTTAGGTTTGTGAGTATTGCAGCATAATGGTCCAGGTTTATAAATAACAGTGTGTGTAGTTCATGATTATAGTCTCTTTCAGTTCAGTAACTAGAAAGTTCTCCTTATGAACTGCTTTTCTGAATTGCCCATGATGTCTTTTCTTTCCTTCTGTCTAGTTTAACTACTGCTTTGACGTGGAGTGGCTCGTAAGGCAGTATCCACCAGAGTTCAGGTGAGTTCTGCAGAATGATAACGTCAAAACTCTAATTGATGGAGCTTGAAAACACAAGGTCTGTGTTTCTCAGGCACCTGCTGTCCATCTTTCTTTGAATATTTCTTTTGAAACTATTGAAATTTTTATAACGTTATTATAGGGGAAAACAGCCTTTTTTTAAAATCTATTCTAAACTAATCACAAGCCTTCTTAATACAGATTTTAGCATGTCCCACTGTCTGTCCAGAAGTAGGGTAGGACAAATTTCAACCTGAATAAAAGAATTTTAGGTCCAGCGCTCATAGGAAGGAAAAGGTCACTTCCACCTGCAGCCTTGACCAGTAAGCCTGCACTTCACTTAGCTCTTCGATGCTGGGTGTCTTTTTGTTTTGTTTGTTTGAGTCTCTCGTTCCATTGGTCATTCTTCCTGTAGCTCGGAAGTTAACGCGGAGTCACAGGGCCTTCCATGATGCAGGCAGGGCGGTGATGTTAGGCAGTGCAGACCAAATAAAGGCCCCACTGCACGATGACTCACCGCCTGCCCCATCTGCAGTGCATCCGCTTGGCAGAATCCCGCAGCAGCAAGTGCAGTGGAGGGAGACACATGCAGGAGAATGGTGGTCAGGATCCTCAACGTCCGTGTTGCATTGAGCGCATCAGACTGTGCGAACTTTCATTAATAATTGTGTGTGTGTGTGTGTGTGTGTGTGTGTGTGTGTGTGTGTGTGTGTGTGTGTGTGTGCACATGCAGGAGAATGGTGGTCAGGATCCTCAACGTCCATGTTGCATTGAGCGCATCAGACTGTGCGAACTTTCATTAATAATTGTGTGTGTGTGTGTGTATGTGTGTGTGTGTGTGTGTGTGTGTGTGTGTGCACATGCAGGAGAATGGTGGTCAGGATCCTCAACGTCCATGTTGCATTGAGCGCATCAGACTGTGCGAACTTTCATTAATAATAGTGTGTGTGTGTGTGTGTGTGTGTGTGTGTCACTCAGTCGTGTCCGACTCTGTGTGTGTGTGTGTGTGTGTGTGTGTGTGTGTGTGTGTCACTCAGTCGTGTCCGACTCTGTGTGTGTGTGTGTGTGTGTCACTCAGTCGTGTCCGACTCTGTGTGTGTGTGTGTGTGTGTGTGTGTGTGTGTGTGTGTGTGTGACTCAGTCGTGTCCGACTCTGTGTGTGTGTGTGTGTGTGTGTGTGTGTGTGTGTCACTCAGTCGTGTCCGACTCTGTGTGTGTGTGTGTGTGTGTCACTCAGTCGTGTCCGACTCTGTGTGTGTGTGTGTGTGTCACTCAGTCGTGTCTGACTCTGTGTGACCCCATGGGCTGCAGCCCACCAGGCTTCTCTGTCCATGTTATTCTCTAGGCAAGAACAGTTGGACCCTGGTCTCCTGCATTGCAGACAGATTCTCTACCATCTGAGCCACCAGGGAAGACCTATAGACAGAATGCTGTTGAAGTTTCCCAAGCAGCTTTGACACTCAAACCTGTAACATGTAAGATTAGTTGTAGCTGCATGTAACGGAAAAACGAAAATAACAGTGATTTAAACCAGGGCTTCCCAGGTGGCTCAATGGTAAAAGATCCACCTGCGGTGCAGGAGACTCAGGTTCAATCCTTGGTCAGGAAGATACCTACTCCAGTATTCTTGCGTGGAAAATTCCATGGGCAGAGGAGCCTGGCGGGCTATAGTCCATGGGGTTGCAAAGAGTTGGACACAACTGAGCATACATGCACACAAATCTGAGAGAGAATTTCTCCAGCCTTCAAAGGACTGGACGATGCCTGTTCACATTAGGGAGGGTGGTCTGTTTTACTGAGCCACCAGTTCAAATTCGCATCATATCCAGAAACTCCCTCGCAGACACACCCAGAAATAACGTTTTATCTGAGCCCTCTTGGCCCCGTGAGTTTGACAAAATGAACCGTCATGCAGCCTTTTTGTGATAGTTTTTAGAACACTAACAAGTTTGAAGTGAGGCTTCCCTGGTGGTCCAGTGAAAGAATCCGCCTGCCAGTGTGGGGGACGCAAGTTCAATCCCTGGGTCAGGAAGATTCCCTGGAGGAGGAAATGGCAACCTACTCTAGTATTCTTACCTGGAGAATCCCTTGGACAGAGGTTCCTGGCAGGCTACAGTCCATGGGGTTGCAAAGAATCGGACTCAGCTGAGCACGCACATGCCAATTTGAAGTAATTAATGAAGACTACCACTTCTGTCAGTAATGTTTAATCTTTTACAAAAAAAAACAACCTGATGATCTGATAACATAAACAGTTTCTGGACGGTAGGGGCATGATTATCTATTACATTTGTACTGGTTTTCCCGTTGCAAAACAGAAAATTTGTTCCAGATAGCAACTGAGAAGGTGTGTTTCTTAATTTTATTTTCCCGAACATATTAGCATAAAGCTGTTAGGGGTTAGGCATTAGTCCCGGACGAGTGTTTTCTGTCATGTTTCTTTTTAGTTGAGTGTTGTCCCTTCCTGTATGACAGAATCATTCTGCATGTGACTGATGACCGTGGAAGTTGTTCATCTTACTTGATTGCTTGTTGGAGAAAAATCCAATTTTTGTTTTGTTGGGCGAGCTTGTAAAAATATATTGACTTCTAAGGATTATCTCACTTCAAATTAACCAGAGTAGATCATGGTTCTCTTCAAAGCCTTTTTAATCTATTACTGCAGAATATTTTTTTTCAAACTTTAAACTTCTTATTTTGTATTGGGGTATAGCCAATTAATAATGCTGTGGTAGTTTCAGGTGAACCTGAAGGGACTCAGCCATACATAGACATGTATCCATTCTCCCCCAAACCAGCCTCCCATCCAGGCTGGCACGTAACATTGAGCAGAGTTCCACGAGCTGCACAGATGGTCCTTGTTATCCATGTTGAATATAGCACTGTGTCCATGACCTTGCCAAACTCTGTAACTATCCCCTCCCCGCCTCTGGCAACTGTAAGTTCCTAAGTCTCTTTCTGTTTCGTGAGTAAGTTCATTTGTATCATTTCTTTTTAGATTCCACACATAAGGGGTGTCGTACTGTATTTCTCCTTCTCTGACTCTTCACTTTGTGAATCTCTCTAGGTCCATCCATGTTGCTGCCAATGACATTATTTCATTCCTTTTTATGGCTGAGTAATATTCCACTGTATATATGTTCCACATCTTCTTTATCCATTCCTCTGTTGATGGACACTTAGGTTGCTTCCATGTCTCGGCTATTGTAAACAGTGCTCCTGCAGAATATTTTTATAGTGTCCTTTTGAATTGAAAAATAGGGCATGTTTGATGCACATTGGGCTCTGTTTCACTGAAATATAACTACCTCCTAGTGAATCCGCACGCATGGACCTGGGCCCTTTCACTCTTGTATCCTGGGGATGTGGTACAGGCCTCACTCACAGTAGGTGTTCAGTGAAGGGATGGCTAGTGAGGAAGTGACCTATTGTTTGGTCCAAAACAAGGGAAAGAAACGAACATCACACTCGACAACACTGAATGTCTATCTCTTAATCTAATAACACAGTTGATGATGAGTCCTTTTGGACCAAAGGAAATAATCACTCAAGGGCTTAGGATAGTCCCAGCCCCTCTGGGTCACTGCAGAGATTCAGGATCAGGCCACAGGGCCCCATATAAAGGTAACCACTTAGCAGAGGTTAACTGATCACTTGCCCTGTGCTGGCCCTGCAGTCAGTCATCACGCAGGCCGCACACACATGTCGGTGGTCAGCGTCCCTTCATGTGGCACCAGACCAGCTTCATGAAAGGGATTTCAAGTACCTGTGATCTCCTTTCAGGAAGAAACCAATGCTGCTTGTGCATGGTGACAAACGGGAAGCAAAGGCTCACCTCCTCGCCGAGGCGAAGCCTTACGGGAACGTCACCCTCTGCCAGGTAAGCTGCTTATAGCCAGCCAGGAAGGGAACTGGACCTTCAGTGTGTCCACCCTCCTAATGCAGGAATCCTCTCTCCAGCATCACCAACAGACGTCTGTCCAGCCTTGGCTGAAATACTTCTGAGGTCGCCTGTCCTATCCGTGGGTAACCCTCATGGTTGAAAGCGTTTCCTCTATGTTGACCCATTTTCTCTGTAATTAGGCAGGGTCTCCAGAGAAGACCTGTGTGTTTGAATTTGTAGAGACATTTACTTTAGAAGAGCTGGCTCACATGATTGGTTGGGCTGGCGAGTCCAACATCAGCAGGGTAGGCTGGACACCTTGAGAAGCGTTGATGTTACAGTTTGGGTCCAAAGACCAACTAGAAACTGATTCCCTCTTCCTTGTGGGAATCGGTCTTTTAATTTTTTTTTTCTCTTAACAACTTCAACTGACTGACTAAGACTCACAAACATTCTGAAGGGTAATCTCCTTTCCTTCCAGTTCACTGATTTAAATGTTGTTGTTCAGTCACTAAGTTGTGTCTGACTTTTCGTGACCCATGGACTGTAGCGTGCCAGGCTCCTCTGTCTTCCACTGTGTCCTGGAGTTTGCTCAAATTCATTGATTTAAATGTTAATCGCACAGCATGTCACCAGGCATCTGGGCACTGTGGCCTGGCCGTGGTGACTCGGCCTTCCTTCCCTGCCCTCCGCCTTGGTCCTCGTTTCCCCTCTGGAGTTGCACAACCCCCTGTTGGTGTTTGAAGGCATCTGTTTTGTCTTCCTAGTTTTCTCATCCAGGTTCCAGCATTTGCTTTCTTCTCTGGACCTGGAACATCAAGGGTCCCCTTCTTTCCCCACGCTGCCAGTCCGCTGGTTGGCATCTGTTTTGTCCGTGGCCCTCTGGAACCAGAGGATTCAACGGGGAACAGGTTCTCTGGAGTCAGTTCAGTGGCAGTTTCTGTGAGGCAGCTTCACACTGGTAGTTTTTAGTGTGACCACCTACCTAACTTAGGTTAGCTGCCATTGACGTTTTACCCACAGCCCTTAGATCCTTTTTAAAGAGTTTTTTTTTTAATGTGAACCATTTTTGAAGTCTTTATTGAATTTGTCACAATATCACTTCTGTTGTTTATGTTCTGTTTTTTTAGACAGCAAAGCTTGATGAGATCTTAGCTCTCCAAACAGGGATCAAACCCACACCCCCTGCACTGGAAGGCAAAGTCTTAAGCGCTGGACCACCCGGGATGTCCTGCCCGTGGTTCTTTTCCACAAGAATCACCTGATCCTAGAGAGACTCAGACTGCAACCCAGCCTGTTAGAAAACTGCCTTGTGCGTCGCACAGTGCATGTGATTCAGGCCCCGTGAGCGGCAGTCACTGGTCTCAGAACAGGCTTGGTTTGCTGGGACCAGAGCGAGAGAAGGCTGTTGCTTCTTTCCTGTTGCTGCTTGGTCGCACCCAGCTCTTTGCCTCCCCATGGGCTGCAGCACGCCAGGCTTCCCTGTCCTTCACTGGCTAGAACTACCCCATGGGCTGCAGCACGACAGGCTTCCCTCTCCTTCACTGGCTAGAACTACCCCGTGGGCTGCAGCACGCCAGGCTTCCCTGTCCTTCACTGGCTAGAACTACCCCGTGGGCTGCAGCACGCCAGGCTTCCCTGTCCTTCACTGGCTAGAACTACCCCGTGGACTGCAGCACGCCACGCTTCCCTGTCCTTCACTGGCTAGAACTACCCCGTGGGCTGCAGCATGCCAGGCTTCCCTCTCCTTCACTGGCTAGAACTATCCCGTGGGCTGCAGCACGCCAGGCTTCCCTGTCCTTCACTGGCTAGAACTACCCCGTGGGCTGCAGCACGCCAGGCTTCCCTCTCCTTCGCTGTCTCCCAGAACTAGCTCGGACCTGATGCCATCCAACCGTCTTGTCCTCTGTCGCCCTCTTCTCCTGACTCAACGTTTCTGTTTCTATTTCCCTGTAATTTTGTCCTGATACTTTCCAGTCAGTCCATGGAAATACAGTGTGACCAATGAGTCTTGGAGTTTCCTTTGGACTCATTGTTTTAGCCTCCATGTCTAAAAGGGTCTTTTTATCCGTGGCATTTTTAAGAAGCAGGGGTAGCAAGGAATTAAGAAATGTTGATGATCTTCCTGTGGCGGTTCTGAAGTGGCTGGTGAACATGCACCTTTTCCTGTTTGAGCAGGCGGGCCAGTCCATTCCTGAGCAGCTTGATGAGTGAATCTTTCATGGCCCTTTTCTCTCCTGGCCAATAGCTTAGTGCAGTTGACTCAGGATTTCTGCTCTTGGAGTACAGAGACAAGGGTAAATTACATAGAACCTGACTGTTTTTATTTTCCAGTTACTTTCTAATGTCCTTTTTCCTCCATTCATACGAGATTAAAGAATTCCAGCTCCCAAGTGTTTTATCATTCTTCAGCTGTAGAATATTAACTATGTGTGTATGTGTGTTATTTTAAAGACAAAAACAGTGTGAAATCCCAATCTGATCAATTTTAAAACCCATATCACAACATTTTTTTCTGTGATTTAACTCACTGTACTTTATGTAGTTGGAGTTTTAAATCATCCCATCTCTAACCATCCTGTTTAGGCTCACCTTCTGCATAAGATCCTCCTTTGATGAGCAGTTGCCTAAAATCTGTTTTGCATTTGTTTCCAAAGACAGCAGAGCTTAAACTGAAGTAGGATAGCACTTACAATGAGCAGAAATTAAATGACACAGGAATCCTAACAACCAGCAATAAAATTGAAGGAAATACAAAGTATTTTTTCACATGTACTGAAAAGTTTAGGAGAGGTGGTAGTGTGCTTCAGGGAAGCCACTAGAGGGCGTAACAAGCCCTGTCTTCCAAACCTGTGTTCAGTTCAGTAGCTCAGTCGTGTCTGACTCGTTGCATCCCCATGGACTACAGCACACCAGGCTTCCCTGTCCATCACAAATTCCTGGAGCTTATTCAGACTCATGTCCATCGAGTCAGTGATGCCATCCAACCATCTCATCCTCTGTCATCCCTTTCTTCTCCCACCTTCAGTCTTTCCCAGCATCAGGGTCTTTTCCAGTGAGTCAGTTCTTTGCATCAGGTGGCCAAAGTATTGGAGCTTCAGCATCAATCCTTCCAGTGAATATTCAGGCTTGATTGCCTTTAGGATGGACTGGTTTGATCTCCTTGAAGTCCAAGGGACTCTCAAGAGTCTTCTCCAGTACCACAGTTCAAAAGCATCAATTCTTTGGCGCTCAGCCTTCTTTATGGTCCAACTCTCACATCCATACATGATTACTGGAACTACTCTATACAAAATAGATGACCAACAAGGACCTACTGGATAGCACAGGGAACTATACTCGGTATTTTAACATAATAACCTGTGAGGGAAAAAAATCTAAAAAATATGTACGTATATACACACATACGTACTATGCACATATATAGACACAAAAGAGCATATATACACATATGTATGTATGTGTGTAGAACTGAGTCACTCTGCTGTACTCCTGAAACCAGTACAAGATTGTGAGTCATCTCTTCTTCCATTAACAACAACAAAGACGTGAATTACTCCTTCCTGCCCACTCTTCTGTGGCCAGATCAGCGTGCTGATCTGTGAGACCCCAAACCCTGAGTTTGTGCGGGTGGTGAATGCGGCCACCTGTCCGTGAGCATTGCCATGATGGGCTGTGTTCTTGCCTGTGTACTCCAGGTGCCCGGCGCTGCCCCCGGCAGACAGGGCCGTCTGGAGAGAGTGGGCGGGGGTGCACGCTGACTTCAACAGCACTTTCTTCCGTTTGTAGAGCGCTTACTCCATACAGCTCCTTTTCCTAACCACTCTAAGTGTACTTTTCCGATTTATTCCTAACAACTCCCAGAATCTTTTAGCAATATTCTTATTTCAAAGAGGAGAAAGACGAGGTTTAGAGAGTCAAGTAGTTTTCCAAAGTTACACAAAGCTGTGAAGAAAGGACTTGGGTCTGTCTGTACACCGAATTCCTAGCTACTAAGCTATTTTTGACATCTCTGTTTAACTTTTTCATCTTGAGGCGTATTCTGCTTAATTAAGGTCTTGCTACTCCAGTACTCTTGCCTAGAAAATCCCATGGACGGAGGAGCCTGGTAGGCTGCAGTCCATGGGGTCGCTACGAGTCAGACATGACCAAGTGACTTCACTTTCACTTTTCACTTTCACACATTGGAGAAGGAAATGGCAACCCACTCCAGTGTTCTTGCCTGGAGAATCCCAGGGACGGGGGAGCCTGGTGGGCTGCCGACTATGGAGTCACACAGAGTCGGACACGACTGAAGTGACTGCAGCAGCAGACTACCATAAAATGTTTTACTCCCTCACCTACCCCTCAGTTTGTAAAATTATCGTTTTGTAACATGTAAACGGATATAATGTATTATCTTTACTTTCAACACTTGCTGTTAAAAATACAAGAAAACTTTGTTTTAGCATTGTAATGTCTCCATATCACCACTACTTTCAATGTTTCTTTAAAATATGCTTGGAAAACTTATTTTATTGGGTGTACTTGTATGAGCCAAATGTCTAATTCTAAAACTTTGCATAGAATCTCATTTGTTTTTGCTAGTTTTCCAACAACTAAAAAAATTCTGCTTCTCGCTTCTAATTACTGTAATTAAAAATGCAGTATATATTGAATCATTCTGGGTAACTTAAAAAAAGTTGTTTTTAAAATAAGCCTCACTGATCTGCAGAAGCCCTGGTACGTAAAAAAAAAAAAAAAAGAAAATAAGCCTCACTGGATGCTGTTATTGTAAAGGCTGTCTTGGTGATCAAGGGCTTGCCCACTGGAGGGCAGTAAAAACTTAAAAAAATTGACCTGAATCTTTTCTAATTTTGATTTCAATAAATACGGGTATTGTTGAGGTTTTTGTTTGTTTTTAATGACCTGTTTTTTATCCTAGGCAAAGTTGGATATTGCATTTGGAACACACCACACGTAAGCAATTTTTATGAAATGGGGGAGGATATGAGTTTAAAAGATCAAATGATGCTCTTCAGAAATCACTCTTAAAAGGGACTCACATGTGATGATTTTGTTGAGGGAAAGCAGTCAGTTAGGAAGTAGGGGAAATGGAGTTTTTCCTAACAGTCTTGAGACCAGGTACCAGGAGGGTGGCTCTGGACATGAAGGTCTGAATCTGTGGTGTGGTTTTCTGCTCTCTGCTCAGGACTTTCCTTACAACCACCCGGTGGGGTGGAGGCGAGGATAGGTTGTGGTCCGTGGTCATAAGTGACTGACCGTAGACGTGGCCGTCACATGTCTGAAGATTCCACTGCTTTAAAGAAAGCCTTGTGATTTTTGTAAGATTCTTAGTTGCAGCAAATAGAACATTGTTAGGTCGGCTCTGTGCTGTGAATAAAAGAAGAACTATTTTGCAAGAAGTTGTCAGCCTAAGAGACTGGCACCTGTCCCTGCTTTAAAACATCTCAGAAAATTCTTCTCGGGCAGTGTCTGAGACAGTGCAAGCCACAGGCGGAGAACCTTTTCTCTTCCTATGTGACACACACCAGCTTGACTCCTGTTTTAGTTGCGTCTTAAAACTTTGATGGAGCTCTTTCACATAATTGGTTCTCTAGCGGAGAAAAGAATAAGACGTGGTTACCTTCATTTCAGTGTCTTTGCAAATCAAGTTTATCTAGAAATACGTCACGCTCTGAGTGTGACAGCCTCATCGTGCTTCTGGACCAGCAGTGGAAGCAGTCTGCCTGCTGCTTCAGGCTGGCCCCTTTGGGCACCTGCCCCTCCTTTCCCTCAGGCAGCACGGAAACTCGCAGGTGGGAGTGTTAGCTCGAGTCTTGCAGTGACCACTGTTTTCCTGATGGAGGCCCAAAACGAGGGCATGCGTTCATCTTTGCTTTGTACGCGTAAAGCTGTATTCTCCAGTCTGTTTGCAAAAGAAGCCAGAGCAGAAAGCCATGAGCCACGTTGTGAAAGGACGCCTGTCCACCCCACCTCGTCTGGTTTTAGGTGCTCTTGTGTAAGCGCTGCCGCATTTTCCAATGCGCCCAATCGGCAGCTGTACTGATGGAGGGGTTGCGGGTTGTTGAGAGTTATCTCAAGCACCTACGTCGCTGGGGAATCAATCCTTCTTTACATGGCTTAGAGCTCACAGAGGCTAATTTCAGCCCAGGATACAAAAAGCACTGAATAGACGGGACAGGTGTCTTGGGCTCACACAGCTTCTCCACGGGAGACGCTGGTGGGTGGCAGCAGTCAGCTGTCCTGGGTCGACATTCTGCCCGGAAAGGGTCCCACCGGATGGACCCTTGTCCCCCACCCTTAGCTGGAATTCAGCCTAAATACCTTCCTGATTCAGAAGTACATTCAGCAAACCCTTCAGTCTCGTGGACCCTGGTTCGCTAGGCCTGCAGTGCTGGGTTCCTGGTCGGGACACACGTTCCAAGCCGACAGTCAGCTTGTCTCGGGCACATTCATACTGCACACTTAACTGTGTTAGCAAGTAGTCTTGGGAGAGCCTGGGGCCCGGAGGGACTGAGTGCCGGCCCGGCCTGGGTCTGACACAGTAACACATGAGGCAGTAGGGCTCTCCTTTTCTTTTTTTTTTTCCAAAAAATTGCTTGGTTCTTTGTCTTCATTTAATAGATTGGAGCCCCCAAATCAATAGGCAGTTTTCCTCCAGTTAGTGTTGGAGACAGGACTAGAACTGTTTTTTGTTTGTTTGTTTGTTTTTTACTTAGGTTCTTAGTTTACTTTGTTTTTTAAAGTTTTTTATTTTATCTATTTTTAGTTTTTAATTTTTTTTTTATTTTTGGCCATGTGGCATGTAGGACCTGTGTCCC
This sequence comes from Moschus berezovskii, assembly GCF_049115385.1. Lineage (NCBI taxonomy): Eukaryota > Metazoa > Chordata > Mammalia > Artiodactyla > Moschidae > Moschus > Moschus berezovskii. The sequence goes on along the minus strand of NC_142468.1, from coordinate 1,739,995 downwards.
CTGTAGTGGAATTGCAGTCTTAACCACTGCACCTCCCGAGAATTCCCTTAATTTACTTTTGTTGCTTCCTCACTGGTAAAATTAAGTCTGTTTCCTTTGGCCCATCCCCCCGGCCACACACACACACGGACACACACTTTGCAAGTCCATTCCTCCTTTCGCCACCAACACGGGCATTTTACGGGTTAAATTCAGGAGGGTTCCTTATTCAGAGTGGCAAGTGCCTGGGGAAGTAATGGCGGCAGAACCATCCCTCACTCCATAGTGTGTAGTTTCCATCTTGTTAAAATGCCAGTATCTTGTAGGAGATTGAGCTCATGTCTCAAGATTACGCCCATTGCTCATTTTAAAATGTGCTAAAAATTATTCATTAAATATCTGTTATGCTCTTGGAGCCCAGCTTGAGGGGATGTAAAGCGTTCTGGGATAGGCTGGCTTCTGTCCTTGCAGCTTTCAGTCTTTGGGTGAGAGAGGCAGACAAACATGAACCAGCACTGGAGGCAGGCCTCCCCGCTCCTGGTGATGGGGGCCCCCCCAACAGAGTGGGGCTGCGTGGCGACCCCACGGGACGTCTGGGGTCACACGGTCTCACCGCGCCTGTGTCGCGGCGGGTCTGGCAGTGACCAGACACGGCCATGTCCTCCGGGAGCTCACGGTGCTCTTGGCAACAATGAACACGCTCCATCCATGTTTCCCAGGTGCCCTGTCGTCCTAGGACATAGCTCGTAGGGCTTTAGAATGCCAAGGCTTCTGGTGGTCCCAGAGCTGGGAGCGAAGGCCCCTCCCAGGCCCCGAGAATCCACAGCTGGGAAAAGCAACAGATATGGCCGGTAGCCGGGCGCAGAGCCCAGGGTGGGCCTGCCGCCCCTTCGGGCTGTAGCAAGCCCTCCTCTGTCCCCTCAGGATGCGGTCCCCTCTCTTACCTGGGCTGCCCCAACCCAGCCTCGTCCGCCCCTGCCCAGAAATGTGAGGTAGCTACAGCCCACCCCCCACTGGGGAAGCCATGCCCAAGGAGCGCTGCATGCAAGACATGTAATCCCAGTAAGCGCTGCTTCTGGTTCACGTGAGACCCTGGATGCTGCTTATGACCTCTCCCAGCCACGGAGTCTGCACTTGCATTATAAAATGGGAATGATAGTGCCTCCTCTGGATTAGGTGGGGTTTAGCATGAGTCAGACATGACTGAGCGACTTCATTTTCCTTTTCACTTTCACACATTGAAGAAGGAAATGGCAACCCACTCCAGTGTTCTTGCCTGGAGAATCCCAGGGACGGCGGAGCCTGGTGGGCTGCCATCTGTGGGGTCGCACAGTCAGACACGACTGAAGCGACTTAGCAGCAGCAGCAACATGCTAGCATTAGGTGCCTGGCACATAAATTGCTGTTGTTCAGTCACTAAGTTGTGTCTGACTCTTTGTAACCCCATGGACTGCAGCATGCCAGGTTCCTCTGTCCTTCACTTTCTCCTGGAGTTTGCTCAAATTCAGGTCTGTTGAGTCGGTGATGCCATCCAACCTTCTTATCCTCTGTCGTCCCTTTCTCCTACCTTCAATCTTTCCCAGCATCAGGGTCTTTTCCAATGAGTCAGTTCTTCGCACCAGGTGACCAAAGTATTGGAGCTTCAACTTCAGCATCAGTCCTTCCAGTGAACACTCAGGACTGATTTCCTTTAGGATGGACTGGTTGGATCTCCTTGCAATCCAAGGGACTCTCAAGAGTCTTCTCCAACACCACAGCTCAAAGCATCAATTCTTCGGTGCTCAGCCGCCTTTATGGTCCAACTCTCAAATCTATACATGACTACTGGAAAAACCATAGCTTTGACTATATGGACCTTTGTTGGCAAAGTAATGTCTCTGCTTTTTAATACGCTGTCTGTGTTTGTTATAGTTTTCCTTCCAAGGAGCAAGTGTCTTAATAAATGCTCCACAGATATTAGCTTGCTTTCCCCTGTCAGGGAACAGCTTCAAATGTGAGAAACATCGCTTTTGCTCTCTACACAGCTTATTAGATAATATGCAGGTCAGCATTCCTCCACAGAGACCTCATTTTGTGTGTTTTTATCGATTTTTAACTCTGACCATCTTGGGAAATGCCACTTGGTCTATGAAAAGATTAACATGGTCCCCTTAGAGCACTTCTTGGTGTGTTTAATAGGATTCACTCACAGTGTGTGATTTTCCCTGTAAATGATGCCTTGACTAATGGAAATATTTGTAAAACTTACATCTTGAATTCATAACTGGCTTATTGTTAATTACAACTAGCTACTAATTTGGCAACTGTGTATGTAAATTTGTCGAGGTTTCAGGGCACACATCTCATAAGTGGGAAGAAGATTGTCTCAACAGCTGTCTTTCTCCAGCTTTGCATTAATTTACTGTGTGCTAGCTTAGATTAACGGAGAAGGCAATGGCAAGCCACTCCAGTACTCTTGCCTAGAAAATCCCATGGACGGAGGAGCCTAGTAGGCTGCAGTCCATGGGGTCGCTACGAGTCAGACATGACTGAGCGACTTCACTTTCCCTTTTCACTTTCACACATTGGAGAAGGAAATGGCAACCCACTCCAGTGTTCTTGCCTGGAGAATCCCAGGGACGGGGGAGCCTGGTGGGCTGCCGTCTATGGGGTCACACAGAGTCGGACACGACTGAAGTGACTTAGCAGCAGCAGCAGCAGCAGCTTAGATTAAATTCTTTTTTTTTTTTTGGCAAGAGCTAAATCTTATTCTCTGTTTTTATATGCTTTTATATGTTTTTTAATGCTAACCCCATTCTATCTAAATAGTATTCAGATTGTTGTTTTTTTGAGTGGTTCATTTTTTTTCCCCAGGTGTAAACTGACTTCCATCAGTAAACATTAAGTAGCATTTTGGCCTCAGTGGAAATAAAGCAGAAAGGAAATACTGCCTTGAGTAAATCTCTAGCCGGGTGTGGGGGAGAGAATTTAGGTTCCTGAAATAATTAGAAAACTATCGAGAGGCCAAGAATCATCTCGTAGCAGATGACGAAGTAAAGCAGGGCGTTGAAGCATAGAGAGAACGCACACATGGAATGCTTTAAGTTAAGCAAAATGCGTATTGCGTTTCATTATCACAGCAGCCCTGTAGAGTGAACAGAGGTTTGGTCCTTCATGTTACAAGTGAGGAAACGAGGCTGAGGGACACAGAGTGACTCGGGTGTTCAGCGCTTCCTTGGGCTCAGATGGCTTCCAAGTGATGAACAGAGGTGCTTAGGTCTTCCAACCTCAGATGGGAACCTCTTATCTGTGTGCTGTTCCCGCTCCTCTCACTGGAATTCAACTAAGAGAAATTAGTCTGATGACTGGGGAAGCCCCATCTGCAAGAAATGAATCTCAAGAGCTGATTTGAGTCAAGGGAGAATAAAAGGCAAGACTCACCTCCAGCCTAGGTTCAGGCTCGAGACAAGTCTGGTGTCTGTGGAGTGTGAAGAAAGAGGAGTGGTTCCTGGTTCTCACTTCCCTCTGCTGTAGCAGGGGCCCCAATAAAGCCTTGCCTGAAGGAAAAAAAAGATCAGTCTCTTGAAAATGAAGCATCTTTCAAACTTAAACTGCAACGCACAGTAGGAAATGTATTTATTTCAGTCTGCCACACACATCCACACTGGTAAGTGCTGAAACCAGAGTTTCATGAGCCTGCACTTACCTATGCAGTGTACTCTTGAGTTGCTAATTTGTTCTGTTGCAGTCTTTTGTTTGGTTTTGGTTTAACGCTAGGTAGCCACAGCATAGCACAAGGGTGTGACCGGACCCTGAAAACCCCGAGCGAGCAGGTTGTCTCATCCCTCACAGTGACGGGCGATGCAGAGTTGATGATAAGGGGCCAGATGGAGCGGGAGGGGCCTGCGGTGCCAGGTCTGGCCCCGCGGGCGGGCTGGAGCAAGAGTTCATTTCAGTCATCCACACTCCGAGCATTTTGAAAGGTGGCTTTCCGCCTGTCACTTGAGCAGACTTTGATAGTGTCTAGAGGAAACAGAGCCTATGAAGTGTGGATGATGTAAGAGTTCTTTAACCTGTTGCATTTGCACTGGAAAGGTGCTTTGCGAGTACTGTTAACGCTGCTTGTTCCCTTTTCTGTTTCTAAAGGAAAATGATGCTTCTGCTGTACGAGGAAGGCCTCCGGGTTGTCATACACACCTCCAACCTCATCCGTGAGGACTGGCACCAGAAAACACAGGGGTTTGTAAGGCTCTGGTCATTTCATGGTGGTTGTCGCCTCTGCTATCACACAGCCCTTCTGAATGTGAAAGGCAGTCTTTTTCCCAAGCCAGGGCTCTCTTGTCCCTCTATCCCTCTCCTTCCCCACCAGAGCGGGCATTTGAGCTCCTGTCCCCCCTGCCTGGTAGTTTTCCTACAGACACGTTCCTGTGTCCCATTTAAGATACACTTGCAAACCATCCTGTTCTGATGGGGCGGGTCCAGGGTCGCGGGGTAGATGGTCCCTAAGAGCCTTGGCTGCTGGGCTCCTGATCCACTGAGTTTCCGGTTGACAGTTTTGCTGTCCTCAAGCTTCTAAGCTGCCAGTTGAGTTTTGGACCCGTGAATCATCTGTAGTAGTGTAATGTTAGTCACTCAGTCGTGTCTGACTCTTTGTGACCCCACAGACTATAGCCCACCAGGCTCCTCTGTCCATGGGATTCTCCAAGCAAGAATACTGGAGTGGCTTGCTATTCCCTTCTCCAGAGGATCTTCCTTACCCAGGGATCGAACCCAGGTCTCCTGCATTGCAGGCAGTTTCTTTACTGTCTGAGCTATAGGGAAGTCATCTGTAGCCCCATCTAAATAGGAAATGAAATTGACATAGCTTGTTCTTAGAGGAACAGTAACTAAAATGATTTGTCGAGTTGGCCGTACGTCTCCTGTGGCTCAAAGAATCCCACCCATGGCTCTCTGGCTCCTTCTGGAGTGTGGAGGCAGCCCAGCTTCCTTAGGCGTCTTTGACTTGGCTGCTGTGGGGAAGGGATTAAAGGTAAAGGGCTTAGGTGTTCATTTTTTTCCTTTATTTAAAAAAAAAATGTTTTTTAATGTACTGACTAGGTGTAGCTTAACATCGTTCAGAACTCAAGTGGTATAAAATCACCCTCAAACTTCTCTCTGCTGGCCCCCAGGAAAGGGGGTGCTGTTAGTCTAGATTCTACTCTGTCTGATACTTTACAGTTTCATGTCCTGAGTTGTAATTTTTTTAAAAAACATTAAAAAATTTTTTTTGTGTGTAATCTTATTTCATAGTCTGCCTATCATGGCCCTGTGGATTCTTTCTTCTCCTAAAGGGATTCCATCCGTCCTTTTCACCTGCTTCTTGGTCCACCTGTGCATGTCTCAGTTTTAAAATAATCTGGCCCGGGGCAGTTTCTGTCCTTACTTTGTCAAAGGGTAAAGATGTCTCACATCTTGATGTCCTGGTTTAGAAAGTCGTCTCTCATGTTCATCCTCCAGAACCGTTCTTGTGAGTGACCCTCTGATCCAGGAGGAGCCCCCCCCCCAACCCCGTCCTGCAGCTCTGAGTTGCTGTGGGGAGGAGAGACTGCCCCCACCCATCCCACCCAACATGGTCCTGGTACACGCAGGAGCTGAGGGAGCCCCAGAGGGGTCACCAAGCTTGCCCAGAGTGACACGGCCAGGTAGCAGCAGATCCCGGTAAGAACCTGGACTCCTCTCCTGGTCTCATGTGTTACCCATCGTGCAAGGTGTTGACTTTAAAAAAAATGCACACCATGAGAGCTGTGAGTCAAGTTTATTTGGGGCAGGATGAGGACTATAGTCAGGAGACGGCATTTCAGATAGCTCTTCAGAGGCTGCTCCAGAAAGGCAGGGGGAAAGTCAGTATATGTGTGATTTTGGTCAACATGTGCATGCCATCAAGCACATTTTTAACAGAAGGTTTATGCTAGTTTCATGAAGGTTACTGCGACTCAGGAGAAGCAGGTGTCACCGTGAAGGATTTTAGGACTTTTCTAGGTTCAAGGAGATACAAGAATTGGGCTCTTAAGATCAGCTCCTGAAAATATCTAACTCTCTGAAGGCCTGTTCTGCCAGTTTTCCCCAAGCACATGGCGCCTCATTTCTGCTCTCCACCCTGGCCTTCTTTCAGGGCGTGTTGAAAGGCAGCCGCACATTAGGTGTAGCGGGCAGGTGCCAATCTGTGGTTGACAAAGGGGTCTCCTTGAGGTGGGGAAGGAAGGTGTGACAGGCCAGCCTGCTGGGAACACGTTCAGAGCTCAGGAGACGCCCGGCCAGGATTCTTGAGGTTCTGACAGCCTGCCTCTCAGTCTCCTTTGAGGGCCTCCAGCGAGAGAGGAACGGGCAGTTTCTGTTGTGGCTTCCCAGGCAGGACTGGCAGGAGGAGCCACCGGAGGGGAGACCGGCAGACGCGGCTCCTGCCTGCTGAGGCCGCTTTCTGCTGGGCCCTGTTCATTACCTCGTGGGCATCTTTGTGAGGTAGGACTGCTAACTCACCTGGTTTTGCAGCTGAAAAAACTGCAGAGGAGCTTTGAAGCCATATTTCTCTGTCATCTGCGAGGGACCAGTTCACAGAAGGACTGGCTTTAGATGTGGTCGTTTGCCATTCGTGGGTATGACATAGAGGTTTTGGCAAAGTATACCGACAAAGAATCGATGAAGTTAAGAGATGTCAGTAAAGTTTTTACCGATTTATTTGAAAGCCTGAGGTTAGTGTTCATGTAGTATAACTCAGTGTAGACTATACCTCATTCCAGACACCAGATATGGGGTATATATGTATATATGAAAATAAGTTTGCTATTGAAAGCATATTTGCACATACATTTTTTTCTTAAAACAGATAACTTTTATTTTCCACTTGGCTAAAGAGCTGCATTGACATGCGTTTGGGCAGAAGCTTGCTGGGGTTATCACTGTGTGCTATTAGCAATTAGGAGTAAAACTGTTGTCATCAAGTCTTTGAAAGCAGTATAGGGACTTAACTGGTGGTCTAGTGGCTATGACTCCACATTCCCAGTGCAGGGGGCCTGACTCCTGGTCAGGGAACTAGATACCACATGCTGCAACTGGGAGTTAGCATGCCACAACTAAAAATCCCACATGTTGCAACTAAGACCCAGCGTGGCCAAATAAATATTTAAAAAAAGCAGTGTGGAGCTGAGAAGGTAAGCGGGGGGATAAGCAGGGAGGGTGAGTGAGTGGGGGAGCGTGGAGGGGTCGAGTTGGGAGAGGCAGGCAGAGGCCAGGCCTTCCTGGGTCTAAAATTCACAGTGAGCTTTTCAAAAAGAATTCTGGGTTTGATGAGAACCATTGTAGTGGTCCAGTCACCTTTGTTCTGTATTTCATAAGGATGACCTCGGGCATCCCAGGTGGTGCTGGAGGTAAAGATGTAGGACACCCGAGAAACACGGGTTGGCTCCCTGGTTGGGAAAATCCCCTGGAGAAGGGCACGCAAACCCAGAGCAGCGTTCTTGCCTGGAGAGCCCCATGGACAGAGGAGTCTGGCGGGCTGCAGTCCACGGGGCCACAGAGTCGGAGATGACTAAAGCGATTGAGTGCTCACATACACACGGGCGGCCATACTAGCAGGTGGAGGGAGGCGGTGAGGACTCACCTCCGCAAGGTGAGTGCCTGGTTACAGAGAGAGCACTGTGGCCAGCTCTGCTCCTGACTGTTCATGGTGGTTTTCTGTTTCCATTCCAGAATATGGTTGAGCCCCCTGTACCCCCGCATTGTCCATGGGACCCCCAGATCTGGAGAATCGGCCACACACTTCAAAGCTGACCTCATCAGCTACCTGGCAGCTTACAACGCCGGCCCTCTCAAGGAGTGGATAGACACCATCCAGGAGCACGACCTCTCAGAAACAAAGTAGGACAAACATGGCCTCATAGCGACTCGGGGGCTTACCTTGAGAACCACGTGAGGTCTGGAGGGCAGTGGAAGGACACTGGGCTGTCCTTCAGGAAGTGGCAGAGCAGGGCCCATCCCTGTCGGCACCTTCTGGTCCTCAGGTGCTGGGGTGGAGGCTCGGGGCCCTCCCCACTCACCTGAGTCCCCACCGGAGTGCCTGCTCTGAGTTCTTTGATTTCCACCCCGTGGGGGTCCCACAGGGTGCTTGAAAATGATTTTAAGTGTCAGTTAACTGCTCGGAGGAGGCATCTCAAGAAGGCGGGTTGGCTTTTGGAGTATTTCACGCTTACTGTTAGTGTTTGTGTATATTTTGGGGTCCACACATTACTCAGTTCTCTAACTTGTGTTTTGTATCGTTTTAGTGTTTACCTTATTGCCTCAACCCCCGGACGCTTTCAAGGAAATCAGAAAGATAATTGGGGACATTTCAGGCTTAGGAAGGTAATAAAATTTTTACTATTTAAAACAATTTATTTTATGTTCACTCCTATTTCATTTATAATTGGTCTATTTTGAAAGCAGCTTTATAATATCTCTAGCACAACTCTGGGCAAGCATTAGGCACTTGAAATTAATTATCTAATTATAGTTTCCATTAATTACTTGCATTTTAAAATTTTGTCTCATTTATAGGTTCAGAGTTAACAGATCTAAATGGCAAAAGCATATGGACGATTTTTAGTTTTTTTATTTCTTGTAATAAAGTTAATTAGAGACTTTGTATTTGTGCAGGTAGTTTTTGCTCAGCATGTGAAGGATTTTTTTTTTGTCAAGGATTTTTCACACAGAAACAGAAAATAGTGTTGAGCAAAGACCACAACTGAGCTATGATGTGTTTTGTTTGCTAAACCAGTGCCCTCGGAATCGTAATTGTGAGAATGGCATTTGCCGCTGGCATGAAAATAAGCCAAGAAAGATCTCTAACAAAAGAAAACAAGCAGCAGGTTAAAGCTTCAAGTTTCCTCTCTCTCGCTAGGAGTCAGTTTACCTTAGTAAATTCCCAACACGATTTCCTAAAAGACCCTCTTTTTCCATAGATTATTGGTGCTGTGTGAGAATTCCCCTTGGCCGATGACAATTTTTAATTTCCCATTTTTAAGTGAGACCACAGCTGAAAGCAGGCAGGGTCTCAACACCACCATCTTTCTATCTTGAACTCCGGAGCAGGGGAGTTCCACAGGCTGGATAGTGAAAGTCGCTTAGTCGTGTCCGACTCTTTGTGACTCCGTAGACTCTATGCTCCATGGAATTCTCCAGGCCAGAATACTAGAGTGAGTAGCCTTTCCCTTCCCCAGGGATCTTCCCAACCCAGGGATCCAACCCAGGTCTCCCACATTGCAGGAGGATTCTTTACCAGCTGAACCACAAGAGAAGCCCAAGAATCCTGGAGTGGGTAGCCTATCCCTTCTCCAGCAATCTTCCTGACCCAGGAATTGAACCTGGGTCTCCCGTATTGCTGGTGGATTCTTCACCAACTGAGCCACCGGGGAAGCCCACATGCTGGATAAGTGCACACCTTTGTGAGTTGATACCCACAGCAGGGGCCAAATCCTGACTCGGTCACAAGCCGAGTGACTTTGACTTGCTCCCACCCTCTTGACCTCTATAAAATGGCCATAATGGCAGCACTTCCCTCACAGAATCGTGTAGAGGTTGAATGAGGAAAGGGGGGCAAAGCGCGTATTGATTGTTCAGTAAGCACTTGCGGGGTTTAGCTTGTGGGATGGTGGTTCCGAAAGGCCGGGTGATCACACACACTTGTGCAGGATCCCTGTCTCACTGAAAGCGGAGTAGCCTCTTATCCCAGTTTGCGACCCCTTTGCACAGTCAGGAGCTTGTGCTGCATCACAGTGCCTTCCAGTAAAGCGGGCCTGATCAGAAGTCCCCCCTGCTGGGGAAGAGAAGCCCACGACTTGGGCCACGGTGCTGTGGCTGATCGAGGACGGAGCCCAGAATAGCAGCCGAGTCTTGTGATTGTCGACTCCATGCTACTCCCAGGGTGGAAGTTGAGAACTGTTTGGGCCCTTTGGGGAAGTGTGTTTATAAGTATTAATGCCTGCTCAGTGGTAAGGTGGAGAAGGAAATGGCAACCCACTCCAGTGTTCTTGCCTGGAGAATCCCAGGGACGGCGGAGCCTGGTGGGCTGCCGTCTATGGGGTCGCACAGAGTCGGACACGACTGAAGCGACTTAGCAGCAGCAGCAGTGGTAAGGAGAATAACACATACACCCTGAACAAGGCATCTGTCAGATTATGAGCTCCACTGGAGCAGGAACTGTGGCTTATTTTTTTTGTAGTCTCTAGCCTCTAGGAAGGCACTCGGCACAGGTTTAAGGAGAAAATTCTCAAGCGTTTTCTGACTTGTTTCTGCAGCTTTGCATAAATATCAAACAAAGCAGGAAATGCAGGTTAGTCTTCCCCAGGGCTTAAGGTGGTATGTATATATGTAAATATATCCTCTTTCATTTATAGAGCATCACAGCTGCCCAGAGCCCAAGCCTTTTTCAAATGATAGGAGTCAAATTAAATAATTTTGGAAGAGAAATTCTTTTGTCCACTTCATTAAAATAAAATATTTTCAGTATTTAAAAATATTTCCCAAAGGATTAACATATATACTCTACTATATATCAAGTGGATAACTAATAAGGACCTACTCTGTAGCACAAGGGACTTCACTCACTTCCCTGTAATGACCTCCATGGGGGAAAAGTCTAAACGAGAGTAGAGACGTGTGTAACTGATGCCCTTTGCTGAGCACCTGAAACTGACCAGCACTGTGTATCAGCTGTCCACCAGGAAACCGTTAAAAACAAAGTAAAATGTTTCCCAGAGAAGAAAAGCTGTATGTGGGTATGAAACAGCATTAACCATTTTCAACATTGCCTTGTGAAGCAGGCAGTCCAAAGACAGAAAACCGTGCTCTGAGCTGTCACTGTTTTTCTCTCCACGTGATCAGACTAACTCTAGCATTCATCTTTGTTCTCTCTCAGCTTCTAAAAGAGCACGCCTCACCCATACCTAAAGCAGAGTCTTGGCCGGTCATAGGCCAGTTCTCCAGCATTGGCTCCATGGGGGCAGACGAATCTAAATGGTTGTGTTCTGAGTTTAAAGAAAGCTTGGTGACCCTGGGCAGGGAAAGCAGGACCCTCGGAAGTGCTGTTCCTCTCCATCTGGTGAGTGCCCCTCCTCCCCGACGTCACTGTTCTTACCCTCTGGTCCAGGAGGAGAGTCAGATCTGTCTTCTTCGCCACAGAAAGGGGTTTCATTCCGTGGTTCGGGGATGGAAGACATTGAATGCAGTGCGGTTAGCACTGCCGTTTGTAATCCAGTCTCCTGACAGCGTCTGGTGCCGGGAGCCTGCTGCTCTCTTCCAAGCTCTGTCACAGCCACAGACTAGCCTGCAGATTCCCCAGTCCTTTCGGTTGTCAAGCCAAGGAAAAAATTTTTGATAAAGCATTGCCAGCAGAATTACAGGTGTTATTAATTATTTAGAGACATTTGAAGTAAGAATTAGTTTTACATTCAGTTCAGTTTTCTTTTGGTATTTCAGAGGAAAAAGTACTCTTTGAAATGTAATTTTCTTTCATTGACTGTAAATGCTTTCTGTAGTTTAATTACTAGAAGTTCAGTAGTTTTCAATAAAATGGGAACTTTTTAACATTTAAAGCACGTTTTCTAAGTCTTGAAGTATTATTTCTAATTGAGATTTTCATCTTCATAGAAACTAAACTTCTTTCCTTTTAACACGCATGGATAGTTTCTTCAACATGATGCGTTCTAAGTGTTGTTGTTTTGTTTTTAGATCTATCCTTCAGTGGAAAATGTGCGGACCAGCTTAGAGGGATACCCAGGTAATTGTTGGGAGGACTGTCCCAATTGTGTTTTTGTGTGTACATTTCATAAATACCCTGGAAACTTTAAAACAAGTAATAAGAATGCCTTCCTCCTTGAGGTCAGAAAGGTATTGATGAGAAATTTGGAGATTATTCTCTCTTAGCTGGATAAGGATCATTGAAGTATTCTTTCTTAACTGGATATCTTTAAAGTAGGTGCTGGATTCCAAAGGTGATGCCACACAGTTGAGCAATTTGAGTGCTATTTAATCCTCACAGTAGCCCTGAGCGATTGATCCTTTTACCAAAAAGATTGTTCTCCCCTCTGCCACCAGTAGGTTGGTTGTCCGGATAAGACATCCAGATAAAACCAGCTTCCGCCACAGCTCCGTGCTATGCCTTTTTCTAATGACTCCCTCTCCCCCCACATCCCCCCCGGCCTAAAGTACTACGTGGTTCCTCCAGATTTGAATTGCAGATACAGATAATGTTGAGGGTCTGGAACTGAGGCTTAATGATCCTGAGAGGAACTCTTTGGTGTGATGTGGTTTAGTTGATGTAGCCGGTCTCTCCAGGGCTCATCTGCAAACCCCAGGACTGTTCTGTAGGCGTCTTTCAGTCCTGTCCTCCAGGTCCCTTATGTCGGTGCTGGGCACTGAACTTGTTTGGAGTTCAGCAACCCCCAGGTAGTGTATTCAGGAGGTATAACCAAAATCCCAAACGGTATATGTGTGTGCTAAGTCGCTTCAGTCATGTCTGACTCTCTGTGACCCCATGAACTGTAGCCCACCGGGCTCCTCTGTCCATGGGATTCTCCAGGCAAGAATACTGGCTTCTGATTGTGTTTCCACTTGGAAGTGTATCTTTATTCTCTCTGTAGGACTATGGCTTTTAGGATTCATTTTTTAAAATGTAATGGTCTACTGAACATTTTATTTTAGTGATCCTTGGTTATTGCATTTGAAGAATCTTTGTATCTAGGACAGAGTCTCTCTGGAAATATCAATGTAAAAGGTGAAGGAGGCAGGAGAACCAGGCTTTCATCCTAGTCTCCCCTCTCCCGAGTGTCCTGGTCTTGGACGCAAAAAAAGACACACGAGACCTCGTCTTGCAAAATGTGTCTCAAGTTGTCCCACCTGCACGAGGACAGCAGGCTGGGCTGGGACTCGTCCTCTGGTCTCTCCTGACATTTCAACTCTGCTGTTATAGATGTTAAAGCACCACCACCCCCTCCAATGCGTGAACATCATTTTCTCTTGAGACAGTCAGTGTTTACTATTTGGTATGCACCCTAAGAAGGGGATGGCCGCCCGCTCCAGTGTTCCTGCCTGGAGAATCCCAGGGACCCATGGACAGAGGAACCTGGTGGGCCACAGTCCATGGGGTCTCACAGAGCTGGACACGACTGAGCGACTAACACTTTATGTACTTCTAAGAAAGGAAACCCCATTGAGAGAACAAACCTAATGCAGGTATAGATGTTTCCTTTCAAAGAGCTGTTCCATAAGATGAAATAAATAGTGGCTTCTTTAACCACTCTATATAGATTTTCTTAATGAGGGTCCTCAAACTGTAGTCAATAATTTTTATTTGTTTGCTTTATTTCTTTTATTTTAAAAGCTGGGGGCTCTCTTCCCTATAGCATCCAGACGGCAGAGAAACAGAATTGGCTTCATTCCTATTTTCAGTAAGTAATCCGGTTAGAATGCTGCTGTTCTTCTTTCAAGTAAAATCAGAATGCTGTCTGTCTGATTTTCTTTAAAAAAAAAAAGCTTTACATAATATGGCTGTATTTTTAATCTATTTATGTTAGTGATAGAAAACCCTTAAAGTTATAAACATTTCTTGGAATTGGTTTTTAATACCAGAGTCTAATTTATCTCTGTGAGGTTCCTGTTTAAATATTGGCATCTAAAGAAAACAGAGAAGTGACAGAACATGTTGGGAAATTTAGAATTTACATAAGCAGGGTTTTAGTTCATATTTCCAAAATATGCCATCCTCTGTGTACACATTCACGCACTGGGAAGCTGGAGGCTTTCTGAGGGGAGAGTCCACGCGCCTCCTCCGGGGTGCACGGCAGCCCTTGGCTCGCTGCACGGCCAGCCAGTGGCCGAACGCTCAGGCTGAAGGGATGCTCTGCGTCCTCTGCAGCCGCCCACCCTGCGTGTTCTCCGCCAGCTGCAGTCTCACCCTGGCTTCAACAGGCACTTAAGCTGGAACCAGAAACAAAGCCAGATTGCATTTCAGTAGCTATAGTCTGGGAATTCCCTGCTGCTCCAGTGGTTAGAACTCCTTGCTTTCACTGCCAGGGGCGTGGGCTCAGTCCCTGGTCAGAGAACTCAGATCCTGCACGCCGCCCACGGCACGGCCAGAAGAAGCAGCTCTCAGTCTAATTCAGTCATCCTGGAGCCTTTCCTTAATGCTTTCTTTGGAGGTGTTTGATTTCATCTTGCAGAGGACATTTCTTCAAATTGAGCCCCTTTGAGTATTGTGTTCTTACAAGCAAATTTTGGTTTTTTGTTTTTAAGTTTTGTTCATTTATGTATTGGCCGCCCTGGGTCTCTGTTGCCACAAGCAAGCTTCCTCTCTTGTTGCGGAGAGGGGGGATACTCTCTAATCGCAGTGCATGGGCTTCTCATTGTGGTGGCTCCTCTCATTTCGAAACACAGCTCTGGGGCGCATCAGCGTCAGGAGTTGCAGCTTGAGGGATCAGTGGCTGTGGCCCAAAGGCGCGATGGTTTGGCGCACGTGCTCCGTTGCCTCATGGCATGTGGGATCTTCCCACAGCAGGGGTCAAACCCGTGTCCCCCGAATTGGCAGGTGGATTGTTAAGCACTAGACCACCAGGGAAGCCCCACAAGTGAATTCAGTGATCTAATAGTGACTCTCCCGAATCCCAGTCTCACTCCTCCAGACCTTCTGCTCCTTTGAGGGGCCGTCCTCTTCCGTGCATAATTGAGGGTTCTTGCCTCATGGTACAGGTCTTCTTTTTCCCGTGAGACCTTAGTCCCCAAAATGCTGGAAACTTAGAAACCAAGCTTAGACATAGGAACATCTGCATTTGACTGGGATATTTCTGAATTATCCCCGTGCTCTTCGGCATTCCATTTTGATATTCATACCGTTTGTATTTTTTCCATTTTGTTCATTCAGCAAGCATGTGGTGAGCCTTTGCTACTCAGTAGTGTGCTCTGAGAACACAGTTCCTGCTTTTAAAGAAACAAGGTGTGCTTACACGCAGTTAAGCACAATAGAAATAGTACGTGTGCATATGTATGTGTGTATTCCTAACAAGATGCGAGGACCATGTACCTACAGTTGACGGTGCTTTTCACAGCTGGTATTTTCTACGTACCTCCATTCTAAAATGAACATGTGTTATTCTGTTAGCTCAGCAGAATACGGGAAGTTATCACAGGTCATATCACAGAGAACAGTGTACTCAGTTTTTTTTACACATCAGCGTTTTGCTTCTCATACAGTTTTCTCACATTAGGACTGTGATGACCGTTTGTTTTCTGACTAGTGATTTGTGCCTTTTCCATCACTAGCAAGTGGTCAGCTGACACCTCAGGCCGCAGCAACGCCATGCCACATATTAAGACATACATGAGACCCTCTCCAGACTTCAGTCAGATTGCTTGGTTCCTTGTCACAAGGTACGAGTTCTTATATTCTTGATGGGAGAAATTGTTAAAATGTATTTGCAACTCCTGTTAAAAGGACTGAATGCACTTCCAGAAAGTGGTTCTGTGAACCGTCCTTTGTTTTCTCTTAAGTGTGTATGTGTCTTTGTGTCTTTGTGATTTGTTGTTTAGTTGCTAAGTCGTGTCCACCTCTTGTGAAAGTGGTGGCTGCCTTTGGGGGTCCTTGTGAGAGGTAAGCGACAGAGCCCAGTGCTGGGGACAGAAGGACCCGGGACATGCGAGGCCATGATCACACCTGTTCAAGCTCCACCCTCGAGGCCATGGAGGATGGCCAGGGAGACTGGTGCCCTTCTCCCTGCTGTGTGCCTTTAAAAAGAGAAACTGCTGCCTCTGACGAGGAGGGTGCCTGGGTATAGGTGTGCCCTGTAGATTCCCTGGGTGGAGAAGTCATCATCTAGGGCAGGAAGTGCCAAGGAGAGCAGAGGTGTAGAGGGCTTGTGGCCCCGCTGTGGGCGTCGAGCTCAAGCCCTAGCTGCTTCTGTGAGTGCAAAATTGTTCATTACTCCCCTGATTTCACTGTAAATAAAACACCCTTGGAAAAGCTAGGTTACTACCAGTATTCCTAGAATTAAAGTGATGAGAAATCAAGTTACAGTGCTACCCAGTCTTCCACAAAGTTAACCAACAAGAATATGAGTGCAGTCATCATGTGGATCCTTGAACAATCTCCAGAGGGGCCTGGATAGTCACAGACCATGTTTCCCTGTCAGTCACCTGTGTGCTCAGTAACAGTCTGATGTTAAATGTTAACCCAGGTGACGAAGTTGAGGGAGAAAAGACCTGGCTATTGACTCTGGTTCTGCCACTTCCTGATGCTGTGTGTGACCCTCGCTTCCTGTGTACTCTGATGATCAGTCAGTAGGGCTAGGTGAAGTAATCTGCTTCTGATTCTAAAACACCACCCTTGGAAGCGGTGCTGAGGGCCGGTCCATTGTACACCCCAAGGGCCACTTTATCACACAGCTCGTTATTTTGCTCTGTGTTGAGGCCCTCAGATGATGTAACATTTCCTTTGATCAGATCTGACAGGTTCTCGACCAGCTTGGGTAATAGGGCCCTGCCCATCGTGTTACTTTTTTACTCATCAAGGCTCTTACTGAAATCATGCCATTTTGCAGGAATGTTGAATTTGAAGGCTGTTCTTCCAACTTTGGTTAAAATTTCTTAACTTAGAATGTTTTTTCTCAAAATAGGGTCAAAACAAATAGAGAAACATATCAGTTATTGGGTAAAAGTGGTCTCGTCTAGCACCTTGGGTTTTTTTGCTGGGGAAACAGGTGCTCAGAGAAATTAAGCATTCAAAAGCGTGCAGCTCACCAGAAGGCCAGGAGGGAGGCTGTGCCAGTGAAAGCACTGCCTGGACTTTGCACATAACTGACTGTTGGAGACACTTCAAAGACAAGTCCTCGGTTTGGGGTGTGGCCAGTAGGGAGGTGGGAGGCGGTCACCTTCTAGAGAAGTCAAGAAGTAAAACTGGTTTTGGTGGGAGAATGGTCAGCTGGATTAGATTGACCTATTGTGGTGGGAAGGTTAAGTGGAATTGTCTGTGGGCGGTGTTGGAGTGAGAAGGTCAGCGTACGCGTAGTATGTTTTAGGGTTCTCTTTAGAACTGATTGTTGACACCTTGAGCCTGTGGATGGTTAGGGGAGAGTGGAGCTGGGGGTTGGTGCCCAGGAGGGGAGGAACAGACCAGGACTAAACATCACACCTCCCAGCTTCCCAAGCCTTCCCCACTGAGTTACGGAACAGCTGGCCACCATCCTCCAGAAGCATCTTCCTTCTGCTTCAGCACTGCTCTGCACTGTATTTTTGACATCGTAAACTTTAACCATTTCAGCATGTATTTATTGAGCACCCGCTTTGTGGCAGGCACTTTTCCAGATTCAGGGAGCACCATAATAGCACACAATCCTTGACTTATGGTAGTGAGAATTGCATAAAAACCAGGTTTATTTGTATGTATCAAATGATGATAGTTGCTATAGAGAAAAATAAAGTAGAAGAATAATTTAGGTGCACAGTTCTTTATTCAAAATCCTTGAGACGAGATATAGTTCAGTATTTGGAGCTTAATATGAGTACATATAACCTCTGTGTAATATCCAAAGCGTTGTTACAAGTAGCCTCACGTTATTTTAGGTCAAGTTTTGTCACCTGGTGAGCTCACAGAAAGAAGTTTTGCTAGTAAGTATAGTGAGTTGGGTAATAGCTTAATTCCCCAGTTGGTTTCAGTTGTTTTTAGATGTTCAAAGCTAACATGTGCTGCTTAGTGTTAAGTCGCTTCAGTCACATCCAACTCTTTGTGATCCCAGTGGACTATAGCCCGCCAGGCTCCTCTGTCCATGGGATTCTTCAGGCAAGAGTCTTGGAGTGGGTTGCCATTTCCTTCTTCAAATCTTCCCGACCCAGAGCTTGAATCTATGTCTCCTGCATTGGTGGGTGTGTTCTTTACCACTAGCGCCACCTGGGAAGCGCAGTGCTTATGCTGAGTTTCAGGCATTCTTCTAAAAAGCAGAGTCTATACGTACACACACACACACTCTCTCTCTCTCTCTCTCTGTTAAGTAGCCTGGCCCTCATGTACTAACCGCCGTGTCATGGCCAAAGCTACCCAGATGCCCATGCCTTTCTAAATATCCCCTTGGCTTGTCTCTCCTGCTGGCGGTGCTGTCACCTTTGCGAATAAATTCAGAACTTTGTGAACAACTGATTTATGAGTGCTACTGTTCTTTCCTTTACTGCATTTTCCTGTTTTAGAGTGATGAGGCGGGGTTGCACAGAGAACCATGGATTTTAGTCCAAGTGAAGGGGTAATGCCAGCAAATCCAGCAGTCCATCCTCAAGGGGCAGATATATTATGTTTTAAGACTCGGATTGTAGCGAAAGATAAATACATCATAAGCTGCATATATTTGACTCCCCCCACTTTTTTTTCTTGACACTTTACTACTTTGATCTATTGTTAAAACTCCATGTAATCTTGATGCTTGGGATGAATAAGTGCTTTCTATTAAAACAGTATTCTCAGAAAAAAATTATAGTAATAAGCAATATGGATGATAAGCCATGTGAATTTTTACTCTAATAATATGACTTTTAATAAGCCAGATTTGTACATCTAAAGAAGTGTTGCCCTTTAAAATGGTCACCTTGAGGAACTAGATATTTTATGAAAAGTACTGCCACCACTCACATCCTTTTGCCACTCTTCAGAGTTTCCTTCAAAGTGAGTTTCTATGGCACATTAAGAAGTCTTATTCTTAATAGATGTGCTTCTGTTCTGGGCCTTGTGACTAAGTGGCTGAAGGCAATTGCAGACTTATTATCTGGCAGTTCCTGTGGGTCAGGAGTCTGGCCATGGGTTGGCTGGTCCTCTGCACAGAATCACAGTGTTGATCAAGGCTACAAGCTCCTCTAAGGCTCAGGGTCTTCTTCTAAACTCACTGGTTATTGGCAGAATTCCATTGTTTGTGGCTGTAGGACTGCGGTTTCTGCTTTCTTGGTGACTGTGAGCTGTTGGCCATTCTCAGCTCTGAAGTGCTGCTTCTGGTGCCCTCCACGTGGTCTTCTCCATGAATAGTTCACAGTGTAGCTCGTTGCTTCTTCAAAATCAACGGGGTGGGGAAGAAAAAACAAAATCAGCAGGAGAATCTTAGTCCCCAGGAAGGGCCCAGTCCATCCTTTCAGACTTCACTTGATTAGTTCAGGCCCAGGATCTTCCCAAACCTTCTGATTAACTCAGAGGTCCAGGGATTAGTGACCTGATCATGGGAATGAAATCCCGTTGTATTCACACTGTTCACTCACACTCCAGGTGAGGGGATGAACCGGAAATGTACACCAGGGGCGAGGCTGAATCTTGGAGGCCACCTTCCAGTTCTGCCCTCCTCCGGCCTCAGTCATGACTCAGCTGGGTTCATCCGTCTGCTTCTCCGTCCTTGACTTGAAATAATTTCTTCCTGTTTTGAAAATTGAGGTTTGTTTTCCATAGTCAAGGGAAAGTCTCCTTGAGCATACTCACAAGACTGACCCTCAGACTCCCCCAGAGGCTGTGTGAGAAGTGCAGCCCCAGCATTATTTGGAGCCTAAAGAGGCAACTTGATTGGAGGGAGGTTCTGACCCTGCAGCACGATGGCTTTGGAGACCCCACTCATGTGGGTGGGTAGAGTTGCTAAAAAAAATGGTTATAAGTCTTATAAGAGATAAGTAGAATCCTACAAGATACAGCTCCCCCCTCCGCCCCCACCCAAAAAAAACTCATCACTTCAGCAACGCACTTCACATACTTCCTATAGAGTGTGCATAGTGATCGCTGGTCATTTCTCAGCCCATCGTAAGTAGAGGATGTTGGCTTACTGGTCACAGAGACTTGGTTTTACCCAACTGACATTTCACAAATGCGGCTTGAAATCAAGGACTGAAATCTTACAGAAAACTCTAGCTTTCATATAGTTTTCATCTTCCACTTTATCCTTTTATATTCGCAAATATCAGATTTTTCCTTCCCTCTCTTTCGTGATGTGTTGTGATTGGGGTTCTGACTGAAAGCATTGTTTATAGAGTCTAGGTTATGTTTTAGTATTATATAGTTGCCACATCACCAAAATCTCCCCTAAAACCATTTTTAATGAAGTTTCTTTGTGAATGGACCTGTCTCCATTAGTTTTTGTCCTGCTCTAAGTGATTCGTGGGGTCGCGGAGAGTCGGACACGACTGAGCAACTGAACTGAACTGAAGAGAATATGAGTTCATAAGTTCCATGCTATTTTTCCTATCAAAGTGCTCTTCCTGACACTTGGTAATTTTGTGAAATACGTGTGGTTTCTTTCAGACCAGTATAGTTCCTGTACAGTACCTGGTCTGCAGTGGCCCAGGAAATTTTGAATGAATGGATGGTATCCCTCTTCATCTAACTACCATTCATTTTCTGAATGTTTCTCAAGTTTTAAGTGTGTTTTCCTTTCTGTACTGTCCAGAACTCTTAAGCTTATTTTTAAGGATTTTCTCAAGTCTTCCCCTTTGAAACTTCTAGCTCAGCAGACATGAATCATTATTTTTCCTCTGTGCTTTTGTAAGGCCTCTCAGGTGGTGCAGTGGTAAAGAACCCACCTGCCAGTGCAGGAGACTCAAGCGACTCTGCTTCAATCCCTGGGTCGGGAAGATGCTCTGCAGGAGGAAATGGCAACCCACTCCAGTGTCCTTGCCTGGGAAATCCCATGAATACAGGTGCCTGGTGGGCTTCAGTCCACAGGGTCACAAAGAGTCAAACACGACTGAGCACACACACACATAGCACTTCTTGCCTGGTCCTTTTATGTCTTCCTTGTTGGTTTTGAGGGCATTTGTTGGCCTCAGTTTATTATGAGCTGCTTGGGAGCCCATGCCAGGGGCTTACTTACCTTTATTCTCAGCATCTAACGCATCTAACACTGCCCAGTTATGTTTAGGGACCAGTGCATATTTGAATCAGAGCCCTTTACAAAATGCTTCTGTTCAAATAGATCATATCTGCACATCACAAATCAGGGGGGTACAGAGTGAATTTGTCTTCTCCTCCTTGTTCCCAGCCATCCTGCTCATCCTCAAACCACCACTGCTGGTTTCTTAGCTTTAACCCCGTCTACCCTTTCAGACTCGGGTACCTCGGATGATGATATTTCCCAATCAGCCATCACACTATGGAGGAAATAGCCCCGAGCTAGACTCCAAAGATCCATGTTGGGACTGCCACATACTAGCCTTGCCACTCAAATCTTGGAAACATCATTTCTCATCTGGGCCTTTATCTAACTTATGGAGTGATCAGAGGACACTGATAGGAAGTAACTGTGGCCGTTACTCATTAAAGCGTATGAGGTGTTACGGGTTAGTGAACAGCCTAACCTTTACTGGCTGTTGGCAACCACGTGTTATTATTAAGGTCATATTCATTGGACCTCTAGGGAGTCAAGAAAGATAAAGTCAAGACTCTATCTGTTTGGTTTATATGACACATGGGTGTGTAATATGTGACCTAAAGACTTGTGATAAATAAAGCCTGTTCTTCACTCAGTGTGGTTAAGTTTCAGACTAGTCATAATTATTCTATTAAAGCAACACAAGTACATTCAGCCAGAAGAATATGCTCAGAGAAACTTAAAGTTAGCACTTTGGATTGAACTTATTAGAATGTTACATTGGCAGGCTTTTGTCTGCTTGCTTTTATGGAAAGCTATTTATAGTTCTCTATGCTACTGTGAAATCATCCCATGGTTGATGGGCAGCCTGTTATGGAAATTACCAGAACATAATGACAAAGACAGTGTTTAAATTTTACCACAGGACCAAGCAGGCAAGAAGATGAGCTTGAAGAAGCAGCCTTGGCTGAGAAGATAGTGCCTAGGAGTATTTGGCAAAGCCCAATGAGAACAATTATGAAAGCTGTGCATTGTGGGTGGGCAGAACGGATCGCTGTCACAGTTGCCTAGCAACCGACAGGCTGAGTAGAAATGTTGGTGCTGCCACTTTAGGGAAAACAAGACAAGTGCTTGACTACAAAACCACTGCAGCTTTTTTGAGGAAACATTAAGGGCACTCTCGCCTCCTGTTTTTCCACATAGTAGTGAGGTGCTTCTTTAATGTCTGTTCCTTTGATTCTGAAGCAAATAGTCTTTTTCCTCCTTTGAGCTTTAAAAAAAAAAATCACATTGGACCTCACAGAAAAATTATTCCTAGATGTCATTGGAGTGGACTTGGTTCCTGGCACTGCAGCTCCAAGGTACTGATGTTAGTTGGTATGCCTCGTGTACTTTGTTGCGAATGACTGTTTTGAGTACGAAAGTCTGCAGACGACTTCCTTTATACATTAGGTGTGATCGCAGGTCCCTTGCTTTCTGTGCTCTGGTACGAGTAGACCAAGGTCAGCGCTTGCCCCTTTTCATGCTCGTGGGAGCAAGTCTCTCAAAGCATTATCCCTGATGGGAGAAAGCTTGAGACCCCCAACCTCGGGTCTCTAGACCCTCAAACTTCAGCACTGCTGGTGACGAGCTGTATCTGTGGCTGGAGGTGAGGCGCTGTCTGGGAGGCCTGCAGCAGGAAGCAGCCTCCAGAGAACATGCCTTGCAGGTGATGGCAGGTGCGTGTGTGCTGACTATATGCTCACTCCCTGAATTCTCCCAGTTTGTAGCGAGGTACTCTGATCCTCATCTTATGGCCAGGAAATCTAAAGCAGAGAGGCCTTAAGTCACATTCCTGAGGAGGTGCAGCGGGCAGCGTGAGAGAGGCCAGCATGACTGTTCGTGCCAGACGCTGCTCTAGGCTTTGGTGCTGGATGATGGACAGGGTGTGGTCCCTGCCCTCGGGGAGCTTGTATTCTAGCTGTTGAGGCCCTGGCGCCTTCTGCTTTGGGATCGGCCCTGCTGGCTGAGGCTCAGGAGAACACGCAGCTCAAAAGCTCATGGCACCCTCGTTCCCTGACGACCGCCGTGCCAGACCGGGCCTCCTCCTGGTTGGCAGCCTCCCCCCAGCTCTTCTCTCCCGGCATCTAGCCCAGAATGCTCTGACTTCCTGCCCGATGCTTCCCTCCTCCCACAGTGAGGTTTTGGTCTCTGCCGTGGCTGTCCGCTGTGGCCCCTGCTGTGCAAGCTCAGATGACAGAGTGGCTGCTGTGAGGAGCCTGAGGCTGTTCTTCCCTAGCCTTTGTGCATCCTGCCTCTGCTAGGCCATCCACCGACCAGCCCGTCTGTGCCAGGATTTGACACCGTCCTGGGCTTAAATCTTGAGGGCTCGTTTTTTTTGGCTGCACCAGAGACACCATTCGGAGTCTTAAATAGTTCCCTGACCAGGGATCAAACTCTTTCCCTCTACAGTGGAAGCTTGGAGTCTTGCCAACTGGAGTACCAGTCTTAACTCACCCACTGGAGCGTCCCTCCAGGGCTTTCTTGAAATGCTTCTTCATCCTGGTTATCACTTCCCGCTTACTAGTCAACATCCGGGACCTTAGCGAGGGCCTGACTCCTCCAGCTTCTGCCCAGCTACTCTGTTCACACCAGACCCAACCACATGGCATAGCGGTTCATGCTCCCAGAGCCTGGGTCTTCTGGAAGTTTCTGTTGTCCCACTTTGAAGTCCCTTCTCATCCAGTCTTTCATCTGCTCTGCCTTTGTAGATCCACATTCAGCCCCTATTCCTAATACCAGGCGGGGCCTGTGGGCCTGCCGATGTCCCGAGCTTGGGGTAGTGATCGCTTGGTCTGCCAAGCGCGTGATCAGGATAGTGTTAGATGTGTGCACACATCCGTGTGTGTGTGTGTGTGTGTGTTTTCAGGGGAATTCACAATTCACTCTGGCAGTAAAAGGGCATCCAGGGTGGCAAAAACCAGGGAAGGGCTGGCTCAGAGGAGACAGAGACCCCTTCTGCATAAAATAGCCGCGCTCTGGGACGTGGCCCGTCTTGTGTGTGACAGACCGAGGGGACACGCAGGTGGAAGAAGCTGTGCTTGAAACCCTGAGGCCGGGCGCGCTGCAGGAGGGCAGGCAGGGGGCGCTGTGCTGGGGGCGGGGCCGGGCTCGCGGCCCGGAGTGACATCAGAGGACTCGCGGCTTTCCAGGTGCCGGTGCTCAGGGCCTGTGAACGCGGGAGTGGGATGACGCACAGCGTTTTGCTACTGTTACTGACAGTGTCTATCATTGTTCAAGGCTTTGATGTGCTGTTTTCATGGTAATGCCTCTCTGTGCTCTCTGGATCTAAGGAGAGCAGATACTTAACGAACGCAGAAACGGCCCAGAGCCGAGGCTGCTCCTCGAGGACATGGTTGAACCAGAGCTTGAACAGCTCCTTCTTACAAGTCACGTAATCATTCTGGAATTAGTTTGTGGGATAGAAAAGAGAAACTAAAGCGTGAGGCAGAAAAAACTACCAAGAAGCTGGTGCAAAGTTACAGACAAAGGTGGCCGCAGAAAGGCAAAGCAGAGGGGCATTCATGTAGAAGCCTTCTTACAGAAAGATCTGGAGGACACAGGAGCAGGCTGGGGACAGCTGGAGGAACCAGGTTGCCCGCAAGGCTGTGGACAGAACTGTCCAGGAGAATTGCCAGCACAACAGGGCTTGCGGAGCTGGTCGCTCACCCCAGGGAGGCTGCCCATGTGTCTTGGAAGATCTTAATGGAAACCACTCGTGGGGTCCACAGCTTCAGTGCAGAGACTGTGCCAGCAGGGCCCCGGGGAAGCAGAGATCAGAGGCTTGCTCGCAGACTTGTTGGGGCTCTGGGGAGGACTCTGCTTCAGAAAGCCTTTAAAGGGTCCTCAGGCTGACCGACCAGATGTGGGCTGTTCATCAGGCCTTTCAGTGTCGCCTGGCTGTGCAGATGGCCCACTGCCCGCAGCCATACCTCTGCTGCTCGACAGCGCCTTCCGTTCTCTGAGCTGCTTCCCCACGTGGGGAGTCAGGGACTGGCTATATCAGGGGCTTCGTGCTGTATCCATGGAGCCCTCAGGGTTCTGGATACCACTCCCAGAGCTGTCCTGCTCTGAATAGAGGACTCCCTAGGTTTAAGAAAAGGGCTTCCCTGGTGGCTCAGCTGGTAAAGAATCTGCCTGCAATGCAGGAGACCTGAGTTCAATTCCTGGATTGGGACGATCCCCCTGGAGAAGGGAACACCTACCCACTCCAGTGTTGTGGCCTGGAGAAGTCCATGGGGTCACAAAGAGTCAGACACGACTAAGCAACTTGTACTTCACTTCATGTTTAAGAAAAAGTTGATATTACAGTAGATAACCTCTCAAAGCCTTCTAAGACCATTTCACAGATCTGTTAAAAGTACCTATATGTTCCAGGACTTCCCTGGTGGTGGCACAGCGGCTGGGACTCCATGCTTCCCACGCAGGGTGCCTGGGTTCGATCCCTGGTCAGGGAGCTAGATCCCACATATTGCAACTGAGGCCTGGCACAGCTTAATAAACAAATAAATCTTTTTTTAAAAAAGTATTGATGCTTTCCAGATGTTACCTTCATGCTGTGCTTTATGATTTCCTAAGCACATTCACCTTATTGTTGATTGTTGTTTTATTCATCCCTCATTATAACCCAGTGAAGTGAACATATGGTGCTAAACCCATATTACAGGCAAAGAAGTTGATGCCAAAGGATGTTAAGCCCAAGGTAACAGCTGGCCAAAACCAAAACTCAAAACTGCACCTGTGGGTGGTTCTTGTCGATGGATGGCAGAAACCACCACAGTATTGTAAAGAAATTATCCTCTAATTAAAATTAATTAATTAATTTTTTAAAAATCTCATGAATCTGTTGCTCTTTTCAAGTCCTTGTTTTGCCCGTCCACCACAGGAGATGGACCAAAATAATGAAACGTTTCAGTCAAAAATGAAATAGCCAGCAATTCTGGCTCATTGGTTACTATTAAGTACACGCTGAAGTTCTTTGACATGATATTCTAAATACCAATTTGACTTCAGATTTGAAAAGCAACTTTTGATCCCACACCACAGTACTTTTTGCCATTTTGGATTCTGGATGCTAACCTGATGGTTTCCAAAGCTCTTGTTCATTTGATTTGTGGGATCAAAGAGAGAGGGATCCTTTTACAGTGCAGATTGACCTTCAGGCTGGACTGTGCCGTGGAATGAAAGCTCAGCTTCCAAATCCAGATTAGAAAGGGGGTCATGACTGTGATTGAGAAACAGTGAGGGCAAGTGGATTTCTCAGTCTATTTGGTGATCAGAATCAAGTCAGGATCATTACTCGCAAAAACCCACGCCAAAGTATCTGTTCTAATGCTTCACTTTGCTTATCAGTGGAAAAGCCTGGGTCATAATCATTTTCATTTTTCTTTTCCTGCTGACGTTTCTTTGTTAATATATTGTATCTGTAAGTCAGATATCAGCTCCCAAAACATAGCTGATATGATGTGTCCTTTGTGGTAATTAACCTCATAAGACTATTGGACATCTGCTTTAATTTTAACCATGCTTTTAAATTCCTGGCACTGTATCTCTCATATCTGTAGTGAAATTTGGGGGACATGTATCTGTATCCAGGAGACCCAAATCATTCTTTACAAAATAAAATAGAAGGTTACTCTGTCTATGCCTTGGACACTTGTGGTGGCATTGCTTAATCAGTGAAGCAGTCTGATGAATAATTTTTGAACCCATCTACCACTATAACCTTCTAGGATTAGGAGACCTGAATGGACCTGCCTTCTGGAGAATGCCAGTGTTTGGGGAGTCCCACCAGAGAAGAACCAGAGTCACCCTCCCATAAATTTAGCCGAGTATCATGATGGTAATAGTAGCATCTGTTAAGCATCATGTATATGCCTGGGATTTTACACACCTTCTCTGATATCCACACACCATGTTGTTTTTTTTTTTAATATTTATTTATTTGGCTGTGCAGGGTCCTAGTTGTAGCATGCAGGGTCTTTAGTTGCAGTTTGTGGGATCTATTTCGATCCCTGTGAGAGATCCCTGGAGTCTTAGCCACTGGACCAGCAGGGAGGTACCTGCACATCACTTTTATGAGCCAGGTGTGTTACCCTACTCTGTAGGTGCAGAACTTGAAGATGAGCAGGGTTAGCCCTCCTTGTGATTGAAGTGTGTGGGAACTAGGGTTTTGCTATTGCCCATTGCTCCACTGTGCCTCTCCTGCTTAATTGTCAACAGTTAGACCTTTCCTCTACATTTCTGTGGTTAATTCTCTTAACTGCACTGAACAAAAGTCTTGATACTTTGTATCTTCTAAGCCTTTGTGTGTCAGGCTCTTTTCTTGAATTAATAACACGTTTCTCTCCTGCCTAACATCTGCAGGATTCAGGGCCATGGGCTAGAATAGCCATCAACAGCTTCTTCAAAGAGCTGGAGTCTGTGGAGGAGGAGAGGGCTGTCCTCACAGGAGTGGGCAGGGTGGGAGACAGTGTGGTGGGGGAAATGATGTTTGCAAAGATGTGGAGGCAGTCGGTGTATCAGTCGAGTTAAGGCTAGAGGAGTCATGAGAGATAAAAGATAAAGCTGATGTTCAGACTGTGGAGTTCCTAAGCTTTAATACGTGCTTAAGGAGAAAGGATGCATTGGCACTTAGAGAGCCCCAGGGGGAAGACACAGTCGGAGACAGGGCAGTTCATTTGGAGCTGAGGTCTGGAGTGGGAAGGACTGAACTATGGAGATCTTCTTGGAAACAGAGGATGTTATGGACTTCCCTGGTGGTCCAATGGTTGGGAATCCACTTGCCAGTGCAGGGAACAGGAGTTCGAATCCTGGTCCGAGGAGATTCCAAACCTGCCTTGGGGCGGCTAAGCCCGCATGCTCTAGAGCCCGTGTTCCACAAGGGAAACCCATTCAGTGAGAAACTTGTGTACCACACCTGCAGAAAGCCTGCGTGCAGCAACAAAAACCCAACTCAGCCAAAAAAAAAAAAAGATGTTGTAAGGGGCAGAAAAAGAAAAAAGAAATTGATACCTGCCTTTATATAGTTGCCACGTGAGCCAACAAGTCCAAAAGACTGACTTCTGAGCCTGCCTGAGACTGTGGACAGAAGCAAATTCAGAAGGAGGCTGGTTTTCAGAAGGGAAGGCATGCTGATGAGTTTTCGATTTTTAGAAAGTTGGGTTTGGGATGACCATGCGGTATCCCCCTGGTGAAATCCACCTTGTGATTGGAGATGCCCATTTGGAAATCTGGTGAGCCGTCCAAGCTGGCCGAGTGTGAGCGTCACTTTGTTCAGATGACAGTTGCAGTTGGTGAGTGGGAAGGTCTCTGGGAAGAGACGAGAGCGGAGGTGCAAGGACGGCAGATCAGCCTAGAGGGCACAGTCGCTGTTCAGTCGTGTCCGGCTCTGCGACCCCACGGACGGCCGCACGCCAGCCTCCCTGTCCTCCACCACCTCCTGGAGTTTGCTCAAACTCCTGAGGCTATGGTGACGGGTGGAAGAGCAGCAAATGTGAGAGAAGCTGAGTCTGAGAGCTGGGAGGGAACCAGGGCAGTCACGCAGAGGAAGCCACGGAGGCCAGAGGCGGAGGAGGAATGCCGCCCTGCAGCAGAGCCGTCTGGAGCGGACGCTCGGCCATGGCACCCCGACGTCCAGGGCCGTCCTCTGCACTGTTGCGTGTCCAGCAGCATTGCCGACCTCTAGAAAATGTCCCCAGACATTGTTCAGTGCCTGCTCAGGGCAGAGTCACCGCCAGTGGGAAGCGCTGGCCGAGAAGAGTAAGGAGTGCAGAAGGCCCACGGGGTTTGGTGGTGAAGAGTAGGGTTTGAGAAGAAGGCCGACGGCAAGGGCTTAGAGAGAAAGATAGGAAAGCTGCCGACACCTTGTTTGAGCACAGCGGGACCCATCCAGGCTGATCTGCAGCGTGTACGATCACAAATTGGCGGTGTGTTAAGCCAGTGGATTTGTGGCAGTTTGTTAGAGCAGCAACAGGAGACTGAAGCACACTGTACATTAATAAAAAAGACTGACGACGTAATTTACAAGCAGAAAATTCACAGAATTAAACGTAGGGTGAGCAATGCAGGAGAATCCGTCAGAACCAAAGACTGGATCTTTGCATAGACTTACATACAATTCACATCCTTTGCAGTGAAAGTATCTTTCCGTATTCCTCGCAAAAAATGTTTTTCAGTACATACAAAAAAACAGAGCTCAGGTTCAGCACAGGGAAACCTACAGCAAATGCAAAGTGGACTGTGATGCGCGGCGTCATTGTGTGTGTGAGAGAGAGAGAGAGGCAGGCAGCTGTGGGGCTTGGGGACAGCGAGACCGCAGCCCCAGCCCGAGTTCATCCTTCCCGCCCTCGCCACCCAGCTGCTCCGTCCCCGTCCCCTCTCACGTCGCCACCGTCTGCTTGTGGCATCTGCTGCCCCACCAGCCCCTCCTCCAGAAGGCGTGGCTAAAAGCTCAGTCTGCTGGGGCAGAAGATGCAAAATCAAGGACCAACAACAAAAGCAACGTTGTATCAGAGGACACATTTCCCAAAACAGCAGTCATCCTCGGGGGTTCAGACACCTTCCAACAGACTCTTCAACTCCATCAGCCACTCCAGGGCTCAGGCCAGGGCGGGAGATGGTGGACTCTGCTGATGCTGCTGTTGCCAGATGCTCAGCCTTTAGAGGCACGCGGCAGAGTTGGCCCAGAGATCACCTCCGTTGCTCCCTTCTCCTTTCTCGCATGGCTTTTTTCCCAGCAGGATAGCATGGATTTTATCTTTGTGGTTGGAGTATGTAGGTAAAGGGATTGATCTCGTTAGAGGTGAGCATGGATGCCTCTAGTCATTGTAGACTGCTGTCCAGAAAGGGATGTTTGGGCTCATCGGCTGAAACCCTGCATTCTAGAGGTCAGAAGCTGAGGCCCAGGAGGAAGAGGGGTGCTCTCAGGTGCCACTGGGGTCAGTGTCCTCTCCTGGGGTTGGGGCACAGGGCCCTGCTCTCAACACTGGCCCTCCTTTCTTCTCTGTGTCCCTTCCACGGCCTTCCTGTGCTTTGCTGAGCTTTATTTTAGGAATTGTCCATTATATGTTGTTAGTTTAAACTTAGCCTTCAAGCTTTAAGCCATGGGACACAATTCCCATATTGTGGGCTGAGATCAGATCTCTTAACAGCCATGCTGTGCGGGCCATGGCAGAGAATAGACCACAGCTGAGCTCCTGGTCATTCAGTTCAGTTCAGTTGCTCAATCGTGTCCAACTCTTTGAGACCCCATGAATGGCAGCATGCCAGGCCTCCCTGTCCATCACCAACTCCTGGAGTTTATTCAAACTCATGTCCATCGAGTCGGTGATGCCATCCAACCATCTCATGCTCTTCATCCCCTTCTCCTCCTGCCTTCAATCTTTTCCAGCATCGGGGGCTTTTCAAATGAGTCAGCTCTTCACATCAGGTAGCCAAAGTATTGAACACCCAGGATTGATCTCCTTTAGGATGGACTGGTTGGATCTCCTTGCAGTACACGGGACTCTCAAGAGTCTTGCCCAGCACCACAGTTCAAAAGCATCAATTCTTCGGCGATCAGCTTTCTTGACAGTCCAACTCTCACATCCATACATGACCACTGGAAAAACCATAGCCTTGACTAGACGGACCTTTATTGGCAAAGTAATGTCTCTGCTTTTTAATATGCTGTCTAGGTTGGTCATAACTTTCCTTCCAAGGAGTAAGCGTCTTTTAATTTCATGGCTGCAGTCACCATGTGCAGTGATCAGGGCTCCATGAACTGCCCAGTTGAATAACTGACTGTTGGTCTGCTTAGCTGGGGGCTCGGGGGAAAAGCCTCCCACCCCGTGGAGGCTCCGTAGTGTGTCCGCCTGCCTGGGCTGACCCAGGTCTGTCCCGCGGAGCCCCTTCTCTTGCACGTGTCTGGTTGGGGCGGCCTCGACGGCGCCGTGGCTTTAGCGTGTCTGTGGGCTTTCCGCTCGCTGCTTGTGGTTCCAGCTTGTTCTGCACTGTGTGTTCATCCTCGCTGGCTGCTGCCCGCCCTGCAGACTTCAGGCTGCAGTATCAGGGCAAAGTCAGCAACGTTACCCAGACTACTTTACTGACTCCTGGAGCACTGATGTCAAATTCTTGTATACGTTGTATATTACGCTCACACCCACCAGCCTGCTTCTGGTTCTCTGGTTGAACCCTGACTCATATGCATCTTCATCCCCCTGAAGCCCCTGTTTCATTCACTATTACTTTCTTAGTAATGACTTACAGTCAGTCCACTGTATACATAGTTCTGTATACAAACTTCATATCTGTAGTTCCATGTATCTGTGATTCAACACAGCCACCTGACTTTCTTAGTGGCTTACTTCTGATGGGCGGTACAACACAGCACATCCAGTGTCCCACCCTCCAAAGTTCTCCAACTTATGAGTGTTTGATAGCCCCAGAAGAACGCAAAGTCAGTTCATGCCCAGCCCTCTCTAGTGATGAAGCGCAGCCAGTACCCAGGTGAAAGTGTACCCTGGGGGAGGAGCCGCAGCTCAGGCCGGCAGGAGACAGAAGAGACACTGGGGAGCAGTGGCCACGGCAGAAAGCCAGGACAGGTGGTGGACGTGAGTCCTGGCCAGAGAAGACTGGAAGCTAAAACTGCTTTGGCGCTTCGGGAACAAAAGAGTTTGTTGTCGGGGGGCTTGTGGTGCCCTGTGCCTCTGCCAGACACTGGCAGGCACCCACCCTCTCCGTCCACACACAGGCAGGCAGGCCAGAGTCTGCACATGTACACCCCGTGTCCTGGCTGTGGCTGTGACGCATGTCCCAGGTGCCAGTGATCCAAAGTGTGTCAGAGTGCAAAGAATCAGTAAGGATGCTACTTCAAGGAATAAAAGTTTATCACCCAGACAGCCTGGAAGAGACTTTAGTCTCATTATTCAGGACAGACTTTAAGGTTCCAGGTGCTTAGAATTCTGTTAGAAGCCAGACACAAAGGAGGCCTGGAAGAGACCATCTGCAGAAGTGTCCTCCTGGTCTCCATGGATGTTTATCTCGGAATAAGCCCTCAGATCTTGGGATGTTGTTGAAAATGAGACT
This sequence comes from Moschus berezovskii, assembly GCF_049115385.1. Lineage (NCBI taxonomy): Eukaryota > Metazoa > Chordata > Mammalia > Artiodactyla > Moschidae > Moschus > Moschus berezovskii. The sequence continues at coordinate 1,708,055 of NC_142468.1, read as the reverse complement.
AGTGAGGGAAGAGTGGAAATTAGCCTTCCAGAAAGTGCCTTTAGCCTGTGGTGCTATGCTGACACGTGAAGACAGTTACCAGGTGGTGATAATCTAGAAAGCTGGGAAAACATTCACAGGAAGACAGCTTACACCTCACACTGGTTGGTTTTGCCATTAATACCTGTGTCTCTGCCCAGGAGACACATTACTAAAAAGCAAGAGAAATAAAAGCAAGCTGTCATCTCGGACTTCTAAGAAGCCATATGTTTTCCCTAGAGTCATAATATCACTTATTGTCAGCTTCCCGCTTCCTCTCCTTTTTACAATTTTGTGACACATCACAGATGGTGATGTTCATGACTGTGGCTCCTGAGCATCAAAGCAAGTCCCCTGGTCCGTTTAGGAGGGCGGGAAGTCTGCGAATACACTTCTGTGTTCTCCCTGGTCTGTCTAGGCGTGGGGGAGGTCTGCGAATACACTTTCTGTGTGTCCCCTGGTCCGTCTAGGAGGGCGGGAGGTCTGCGAATACACTTTCTGTGTCTCCCCTAGTCTGTCTAGGAGGGCGGGAGGTCTGTGAATACACTTCAGTGTTCCCCTGGTCCGTCTAGGAGGGCGGGAAGTCTGTGAATACACTTCTGTGTTCTCCCTGGTCTGTCTAGGCACGGGGGAGTTCTGCGAATACACTTTCTGTGTATCCCCTGGTCCGTCTAGGAGGGCGGGAGGTCTGTGAATATACTTTCTGTGTCTCCCCTGGTCTGTTTAGGAGGGCGGGAGGTCTGTGAATACACTTCAGTGTTCCCTTGGTCTGTCTAGGAGGGCTGGAAGTCTGTGAATACACTTCTGTGTTCTCCCTGGTCTGTCTTGGCGCGGGGGAGTTCTGTGAATACACTTTCTGTGTCTCCGCTGGTCCGTCCAGGAGGGCGGGAGGTCTGTGAATACACTTTCTGTGTCTCCCCTGGTCTGTCTAGGAGGGCGGGAGGTCTGCGAATACACTTCTGTGTCTCCCCAGGTCTGTCTAGGAGGGCGGGAGGTCTGCAAATACACTTCAGTGTTCCCCTGGCCCGTCTAGGAGGGCAGGAAGTCTGTGAATACACTTCTGTGTTCCCCCTGGTCTGTCTAGGCGCGGGGGAGGTCTACGAATACACTTCTGTGTCTCCCCTGGTCCGTCCAGGAGGGTGGGAGGTCTGTGAATACACTTCTGTGTCTCCCCTGGCCTGTCTAGGCGCGGGGGAGGTCCATGAATACACTTCTGTGTTTTGGTGTTGTGGCTTAGTTGAGTTAAGAGCTCCCTCAGCTCTGGTCTCTCTGCTTCTCCTGTCTGTTCCCGTACCACCCTGACCAGAAACGGTTCTGCTCACCTCGCTGCTGCCTCTCTCCTTGACTCGGATTCCCACAGCAGCAGTTCCGGCCCGCGACTCAGGAGAATAGTTGATGCCCCAGCGAATTAATCCTTAAATATTCTGTTACCCAATGAAGTCAGGCTTCAAGGGTCTGAATAGCTGAGGTTTTCTCTCCATTGTAAAAATGAAATAGAATTTGGGTGAACCTAATTGAAAAAAATGTGTCCAGTGAGTAATCGATTTTTGGATGAGAGGTTCTGGCCCGATTTGCTGCAGGAGAGTTGCCAAAGATGCCTCAGAGCCTTTTCATCTCCATTTCTGGCGTCTTGCTTGCCTCGTGGCGCCTCCCCTCTGGTCAGGTCACAGCCTCCTTCCTTCCACTGCGATTCCAGCCGTGTCCACAGCTCTTAATCTACATAAAACATGATGCTGTTTTCTTTTGACTGAAAGTAAAATTAGCAGGAAAGGGAATATGTTTATGATATTGACATAGTTTTTTTTTAAGTATAGTTGAGTCATCATATTTTCAGGTATAATATAGTGATTCAGTATTTTTATAAATTATACTCAATCTGTAGTTTTTTATACGGTAACGTCTCTAGGACCTCCCTGGTAGTCCAGTGGTTAAGATCTGCCTTCCAATGGAGGAGACGTGAGTTCGTCCCCAGGTCTGGAAAGATTCCACCAGGCTCCTCTGTCCATGGGATTCTCCAGGCAAGAATACTGGAGCGGGTTGCCATTTCCTCCTCCAGGGGATCATCTCAGACAAGGGATCAAACTGGAGTCTCCTGCACTGGCGGATGGGTTCTGCCGTGTATCCCTGTGGCCTGCTTGTTTTGTGCGCAGCAGTTGGCACCGCTTCACCCCTCCCCAGTCCTGCCCCCCCCACACCGAGACCACTAGTCTGCTCTCTGGCTGTGCGTCTGTTTCTGCTTCGCCACATTTAATTGTTTCTTATTGTCAGAGTCCACACAGAAGTCGAAACATACAGCATGTTTCTGTGTCTGGCTTCATAAGCATAATACCCTCTGTGTCCATCCGTGTTGGTGCAAATGGCAACAAAATTTCTCTTTTTCACAACCGAGTGATATTCCATTGTGTATAACACCACATCTGCATCCGTTCATCTGCAGTGGGCACTTGGGTTGCTTCAGTATCTTGACTGTTGTAAAAAATGCTACTGTGAACATGGGGGTACTACCTTTTCAAGTTGTTGGTGGTGTTTTTTTCCTTAGACTGTTACCCAGGAGTGGGTTTGCTGGGTCTCCGGCGGTTCTGTCTCTAGTTTTTCCTTAGACTGTTACCCAGGAGCGGGTTTGCTGGGCCTCTGGCAGTTCTGTCTCTCGTGTTTTGAGGAACCTCCATACTGTGTCCATAGTGAGTACATCAGTTTACATTCCCACCAGCACTGCACCAGGGTTCCCGTTTCCTCACGTCCTCGCCAACATTAGTTTGTTATTTGTAGTCTTTTTGACCATAGCCATTGACAGAGCTTCCCAGGTGGTGCTAGTGGTAAAGAACTCTCCTGCCAATGCAGGAGGCATAAGAGACACAGGTTCGATCCCTGGGTCGGGAAGATCCCCTGGAGGAGGAAGTGGCAACCCACTTCAGTGTTGTTGCCTGGAGAATCCCTTGGACAGAGGAGTCTGGTGGACTACAGCCCACGGGATCACACTGAGTCGAACACGACTGAAGTGACTTGGCAGCCACACATGGCCAGGTATGGGTTGCTCACTGTCGTTTTGATTTCCATATCCTTGACTTAGTTTTTCTTAAGTGCAGCTTTTATGTACAACAACCTCAGACATCCTGGCTAGGGCTACAGCAGGGTCGTGAACAGGAAGGGTTTTTCATAGGAAGAGGGGGGAATCTTTCTAAGGAGGGATAATTATTTTAATAGCCCTGCCTCAAGGGAAAACGCAGATGAGGGTGAAGCTGTCTCGGGCAGTTGGATAAACCTTGAAGAACAGAGCAGGATTTACATTCCTGGAAAACCCATGGACGGAGGAGCTTGGCAGGCTACAGTCCATGGGGTCACAAAGAGTCGGACACGACTGAGTGACTTCACTTTCACTTTTCCCCAAACGCAGGACCGTGCCGTGGCTGAATGGATGTGACTGGGGTTCTGGGCACTGGCCGCTGCTCTCGCCTCTGGGGGTGTTTGGCCCACGCCAAGACGCCTCCCTGAGTCCTGCTCTGTTCTTGTCCCCGCAGCGCCAACCTGTCCAAGGCCGCCTGGGGCGCGCTGGAGAAGAACGGCACCCAGCTGATGATCCGCTCCTACGAGCTCGGCGTTCTCTTTCTGCCGTCAGCGTTTGTAAGTCCACGCGGCTGCCTGACCGGCCGTGAGCGAGAGGGAGGAGGGTGCCTGACGGGCCGTGAGCGAGAAGGATGGGGGTACGTGCTCCCTTCTTTGGGCTTCCCAGGTGGCGCTAGTGGTGAAGAACCCACCTGCCAACTCAGGAGACATAAGAGACGCCGGTTCGATCCCTAGGTCAGGAAGATTCCCTGGAGGAGGGCACGGCAACCCACTGCAGTGTTCTTGCCTGGAGAATCCCATGGACAGGGGCACCTGGAAGGCTTATAGTCCATGGGTCGCAAAAAGTCAGACACAACTGAAGTGACTCAGCATGCACGCAGGCAGGTTCTCTTTAGTCTCCATGACCTAAGATCAGCAGGTCAAACAGCTGTGAATTTGCTTCCCTGATCACTGTTCTGGGTGCTGTGTGATCACTGCTCTCAAGGAGTGTATCCAGTAGGTGATGGAAGATCCTGCTTTGGGTAAAGTTAATAACAGTGTTTAAATGAAGACTGTGAACCAGAACGTGATCAGCGAAGCGAGGAGTCAGCCAAGTGTGAGACTTGTCCGGCGGGGGGCGGCAGCCGGGAACCACCTTCAGGAGCAGGACTCGTGAGGAGAGGCAGCGAAGCATCCGAGGCTTCTCGGTCAGCGGAGAGGAACAGGAAAGGCAGGCTGTGGAAGGACTGGCCCGAGCACCAGCCTGGAGGCAGGGAGGCTCACAGCGTCTGCTGGAGATGGGGTCCCGGGGTCACAGAGGACCTGCTGTCGCACTCACCGGGACACCCCCAGGAGGGCACCACGTGGGAGGACGTGTCTCTCTCGGTGTCCTTTTTCTGTTCTTGCCACTCGCTGTAGTTAAGCTGTTGGTAAGCACACCCGTGGTGCTGGCCCTTGGCAGTCTACTCGGCCTGGACCGGGAGACTCAGCCAGGGGAGTGCCTTGAGCTGGTCCTGAGACTTTCCTCCAGGCCCTGCGACGTGAGGGCATCATCTCGAGGCAGGCTGAGAGCGCCTTTTCTCGGTCTCGGGGTTTCTCCCAGAACCGTCTCACAGGCTGTCCTGGGGCAGCCCCATCACAGATGGGGTTGCAGACAAGGAGGTGACCTCCCCAGGCCCCCCCCGCTCAGCGGACCCAGCAGCCCCCAACGCGCCGTCCCCCGACCCCTCTGTGATCGCTCAGCTGTGTCATCGGGAGGCAGTAAATCCTCAGTACTAGGGAAGTATACTCCTGTGCTGTGATCAGAGTGGCCACAACTGTGAACTCAGGCTAGAATTACCTTCTAGTAATAGCTTAGGTCGTGGAGTAAATTCTGTGTCACTCGTTGGCTTTTGTTGTCAGCATCTGCAAACTTCCAGTCCTTTCTAACTGTTCCACCGTGATCCCTCATCATGAAAATGCAAACAGGAAGGAAGTCTGCTGCACGTCCAGAAGCTCTCAGCCCCTCCAAGCGACTAGTGTTTACCTCCGATGTTGCTTCTGTGTGTACATTAGAGAACGAATGGCCGTAATCGTTCAGAACCCCCAGAATGACTCTAGACTAGACTCTTCACTCAGATGGTACAGAACCCGCCTGCCAGCGCAGGAGACATGAGAGATGCCGGTCCGATCCCCTGGGTCGGGAAGATCCCCTGGAGGAGGGCACGGCAACCCACTCCAGCATTCTTGCCTGGACAATCCCATGGACAGAGGCGCCTGGTGGGCCACAACCCGTGGGGTTGCAAAGAGTTGGACATGACACAGTGACTGACACACCACTGTAGGTAAAATAAGGATTTAGTCGTATATAAAGACCATCAGGCAAGAATATCAAAAAATATATTTGATATATATATCAAGAATATTAAAAACGGACTCCCCCATCCTGCCCTGTGCCAGCAGACTCAGGATCGAGCCCGCCAGCAGGGGTACTGTGGACCTGACTTGCTGAGGCGGCGGGTGTCTCCACGTGCAGATCCCACGCTCACGGCAGGCCTCCTGCGCACACTCAAGAACCCACACACTGCCGCCGTCTCGTCGTCAGGCTTCTTCCCATCTGGGCAGGGCGCCATGTCCTTCAGTGAGTCACCACTGAGTGGGCAGAGTGCTGGGCTGAGGCGTGTGGACAGCACACGAGAATCTGACCTCGCCTCCCAAGGGCCTGGCGGTCGAGCTGAGCAAGGACGTCGTCGCAGTGAAGCAGACGCCTTGTGTGAGAGCCGCCCCAGGCATAGGCTGGCTGTGAGACGCGTCAGGAGGGCTGAGAGCCGCCCCAGGCATAGGCTGGCTGTGAGACGCGTCAGGAGGGCACTGGGCCCGAGTGAGCAGAGCCCAGAGGTCTCGGTGCGTACCCAAGGTCTTTTAGGTGCGTTTTTCAGAAACCAGCCTGAGCTGCCTTAGGCCCGATGGGGGAGTGTGGTGGGATCATGGGACGGGAGGGACAGTGGAGACGCGGAGGGCCAGGCTGGCCAGCCCACCCCTGACAACGGGCTCTGTGGGCTGCCGCCCCTGCTGCAGCTCCATCGCGGAGCTTCTTGGCCCCATTGCGGGCCATTCTGCATTTCTAGTCACTGTGCAAGCTTGGGTCTGCCCTCCACGCCTCTCTCCTTCCCAGGCCCGACCCCCAGGAGGACCTGCTTGCAGAGAAGGGGGTTTGGTGTGAGCTAGGAAGCCACCCAAGAGGTAGGAGCTGACTGCCAGAGAGTCTCACCCATGTGAGGTGATGTGTTTTATCTGCAGGAAGCAGCTAAAGGATTTTTGCAGTACAGGAGACGATGATCTTCAGCCGCTCTGTCTCTGCGTCACGTACTGTTCTGCGGAGCTGCTGAGAAGCTAGGAGACCTCTGCGTGGCCCTCAGAGAATTAACATTTATGGATTTGACTTTGAGGGCAATGCAGAGATCTCTGCCAGGTCATTAGTCATCTTGCGGAGCTGCAGGAGCCCAGAGCGAGACTTAGCTGGTGAAGGAGAGGCCCGCCCTGCTCAGAGTGCGCCCAGCTCATCCCTGGACTCTGTGCCTGGGGTGACCTCCCGCGTGGTCGGCTCTGCAAGCACCTCCCGCCGCCTCCGAGGAGACAGTCGGAGCGGGGTCTTCATTCTTGGGAGGCCTGTGCCGCTGTCCCAGCCAGGCAGCCCTGCCTTGGCCGCTTCCTTAACACTCCGGGCCCCCCTCTGATGGGGTGGTGCCCACACACAGTGTTGGGGGTCGTCTTCACTCAGCCCACTGATTCAAACAGGAGTCTCGTGGAGACACCCTAGAGACACCTGGGGTGATGCTTACCGGTTCCCTGGTGTCCTGTGCCACCCTTCTCGGGAGCCTTGATCTGTATTACGGACAACCCGAGGCTCCCTGCCTCCCCCCACCTCCGTCTCTCTTGTCTCCACTGCAGGCGCTGCTGCTCTGCACCCACAGCCTTCAAAAACCGGGGCCTGTCCTGTGTGCCCCGTGTTGTCATTGTTGACAGCTGGGCTCGGAGCTGTGCTCATGGGAGGGCCTGGCACACGGGAGACTCTCCCTGAAGTCTTTCATTGGTGCTGCTCTCGTGAGGTCCCTGGAGCGCCCTCACCCCTCTGAGTGAGGAGGGCAGTTATGCAGGGCAGTGACGGTGTGGGCGACGTGGTTTTAACCAAAGGGATGTTGGGTGGTGGAGGTGGTGTTCAGTCGCTCAGTCGTGTCCGGCTCTGCGCTCCTTGGGCTGCAGCACACCTGGCTTCTCCATCCTTCATCATCTCCCAGAGCTTGCTCAGACTTAACATCCATCAAGTCGGTGATGCCATCCAACCATCTCATCCTCTGTCTCCGCTTCTCCTCCCGCCTTCAGTCTTTCTCAGCATCAGGGTCTTTTCCAATGAGTCGACTCTTCTCACCAGCTGGCCAAAGTATTGGAGTCTCAGCTTCAGCATCAGTCCTTCCAATGAACACCCAGGACTGATCTCCTTTAGGACGGACTGGTTGGATCTCCTTGCAGTCCAAGGGACTCTCAAGAGTCTTCTCCAGCACCACAGTTCAGAAGCATCAGTTCTTCGGCGATCAGCCTTCCTTATGGTCCAGCTCTCACATCCATACATGACCACTGGATAAACATAGCTTCGACTAGCTGGACCTTTGCGGCAGTGACGTCTCTGCGCTTTGATAGGCTGTCGAGGTTGGTCACAGTAGGTGCTTGAGGCTCTTGTCGGGAGCAGTCTGCAGCGTGGGGTCGCGCACCTGCTGCTGTCTGCTGAAGCTGAAGCTGCGCGCCAGACTCAGGCTCAGTGACGGGGGTCTGTTGCCTCACGTAAAATGACAGGCCCTGTTTATTCACTCGGAGTCTTAAACTCTCTGTGTGCCCATTGTCTTGAATGGCTGCTGGTAGTGGTGCGTCTGAGGCCCGCTGTGACTCCTGTCTTTGGGTTTCTCCCTTCAGTGCCGTCAAGATAAGCCTTTTAATACGTTTCACTACATGTTTGCCAAAGACTTACCTAACACCCAGTTCTCGAGTCACTTTTCTGACTGGACATCATCCAGACCCAGTTTCTTGAGATCAGCCCTCCTTTGTGGCCCTCAGGCACAACTCCATGTGTGAAACACCCACTTTTCTGAGTTAGCAGCCAGAATTGCCACTTCTGTCCTTCGTTGGTGGGCCATCCCGACGTCTGTGTTCCTGAATGCGGACTTGAGGCCAGCATTGCACGGGGTCAGGCTTTGTGCTCTGCGTGGGCACAGCCTCAAGCACAGCAGGTGCCACCCGCAGGAAGCTGGCGGGTCTCCTTTCCATGGCCGTCTTAGGGACCGGTCGTTCCGGAACAGTGTGAGCGGATGCTGTGTGGCCTACAGACTTCAGCGGGTGGAGAGCCGGCCCTTCCCAATCATGATAATGATGCCATTTGAAAGTTCTGGGACTGATCTGAAAGCCGACAAGTTCCTGGTAACCAAATACTGATGTGTTCCCATTTTTTCTGCTTTTTTCCCCCCTCTGGCTGTCCAGGCCTTAGCTGCAGTATGCAGGATCTTTAGTTGTGGCATGTGGGATTTCATTCCCTGACCAGGGATCAAACCAGGGCCCCCTGCGCTGGGAGTGCAGAGTCTTTAACAGCTGGACCACAGGGAAGTCCCTTCTGCTGCTTTTTAAATGCGTGACTCAGCAAACACAAGTTCTGAGGTTGACCTGACTTGCCGCAGAGCGTGGAGTCAGCAGCTTTCTCTCTGGTCGGGAGCGCTCTCCAGACCTTTGGGGTTAACGTCAAGACACATCCGATTGCTCTTCCCTTGGCTGCTGTTGCTCTGGTCGGGAGCGCTCTCCAGACCTTTGGGGTTGACGTCGAGACACATCCGATTGTTCTTCCCTTGGCTGTTGTTGCTCACAGCAGGTACTTCACAAATGTTGGTTCCGTGAGGACTTTATTCCTTTATGGTCTGACTTCAACCTTCCACGTTTATAATGTTTTTTGAGTTGTCCCTTTTGTCGTGGCAGTCTGAATGCAGATTGAGAAAGGATTTCCAGACGCAGAGCATTTCAGAAGGGAGTGAGTTTATTAAGAATGAAGAGCAGAGATAAAGCAGGCACTGCAGGTGCAGGGGGCGGCCACCTCCTGACAGGCCAAGGAGAGCTGGCATTTTTTGTGGGTTAGCAGCCAGCTTTTATGGAGAAGGTAATGGCACCCCACTCCAGTACTCTTGCCTGGAAAATCCCATGGACAGAGGAGCCTGGTAGGCTACAGTCCATGGGGTCGCTAAGAGTCGGACACGACTGAGCGACTTCACTTTCACTTTTCACTTTCATGCATTGGAGAAGGAAATGGCAACCCACTGCACTGTTCTTGCCTGGAGAATCCCAGGGACGGGGGAGCCTTGTGGGCTGCCGTCTCTGGAGTCACACAGAGTCGGACACGACTGACATGACTTAGCAGCAGCAGCTAACTTTTATGCCTCAAGACAAAGAAAATTCCGACTGGCAGATCACCATTAGGTGATTGGTTAGGTCCCTATGCGGTGACTACCGGGGTGAGCATTTCCGCCTAATACAGGGTCAGGAAGCCTGCTGGTGATTTCACAGGAGCTTTTGCTTCCCTGGTGGCTGAGAGGTTAAAGCATCTGCCTTCAATGCGGGAGACCCGGGTTCGATCCCTGGGTTGGGAAGATCCCCTGGAGAAGGAAATGGCAACCCACTCCAGTATTCTGCCTAGAGAATCCCATGGAGGGAGGAGCCTGGTAGGCTACAGTCCATGGGTCACAAAGAGTCGGATACAACTGAGCTACTTCACTTCACTTTACACAGGAGCTCAGTCAGCTTCAGGGGCCACCTTGGTCCTGGTCTCAGCTTTTGTGGCCGTGGTATAAGGCCTTGCACCTGTGGCCTTGGGGCAGGACTCCACACCTTTAATTGAGGCATATTTAACTTTTAGGTTAGACTGATTCATCTAGGTTCAGAAAAATCTCAATATAGGAAAGATCACCTTGTGATTTCGGAGACCAGCAGCTGTGTGCTAAACCATCTGGTGTCTGCAAGTATTTCAGGGAGATACAAGTTTTCCCTCTGTGAACCTGGTACATTTTGGTGTTTATTGAGCACGAACATAGGCACTGACTAGGCTGCCCACTGCTGTGTCTGGAATTCCTCCCACCTCTGGGAATAACGCGCACACTGTCTCAGAACCATGGCCCGATGTCCTGAGTGTCCCTGCCCTTGTCCCAGGGCTGAGAGCCGGCCCAGCCCTGCTCAGCCCCAGGCTCACTTGCTCCTGAGACGGCGAGTTCTCTTTCCTGTGATCAGAAGCAACAGTGCTGCAAACAGATGCCCACCAACTTTCAGTCTTCATATCTTTACTTTCTCTTTTCTCCATTCTGGTTAAACATTTTTTATTTCTGTTGCCAAGCATGGCTCTGGCCGGAAGAACTAATAAAATTTATAAGTGCCCCCACCTTAACTGTCCCCTCACTCTCCCTACATCACCTCTGCCAACCTGCCTGGGGCCCAGCGCATGGCTTGGGCTCTCAGAGTTCCCCAGGAGGCCACAGCTGAGCCCCAGGTTTCGGGTGATGTTTCTTTGTAACTTCTGGTGTTCTGCTCAGCTGACAGGACCACATCCTGGCTTCCCTTTCCCGTACCACCGCTCACCAGTCCACGTCCAGTCCCCACGTCCCGTCCCATCTGCCGGGCACAACCTCCGCTGCCCCTGCTGGTCCTGGTCTCTGCTGCCCAGGACCCATCCCATCCGCCCCCCCCGCAGCTCCCGCCTCCTCCTGAAGCGGTTTCTGTCCCCGTCAGAAAGGGTCTGTGTGTCTCTGCCTTGAAGCCTCTGTGGTCCAGGAGACGGCGCTCCATGCCCTCAGTGACAGCACACGGCGAGTGGGAGCAGCGTGCCTCCTGCCTCCTCTCCCCCTGCTCTCTGCCCCCACCCCCGGGCCCCGCCACGCACAAGTGCTTGTCGGCATCCAGGGCGGTGGGCCGTGGCAGCGATGGCCATTTCCTGGTTGTGTGACCCTCCGAGCCTGCTTTGTGCTCAGTTAGAAGTAACTCAAAGAGACAATATAGAATTGGAGAAATTATTACAAGGACTGAGAAAGGGAACTCTCCCAGAGCACAGAGTCTGAAGGTTTAGGGACTTGAGACCTGTAGGAACCAAAATGACAGAAGAGGAGGGAAGTGGCTGCAGCCCCACTTATGGGCCGTGAGACTCGGCCTTTTTACCCTTTTTACTTCTCTGGGCTTCCTTCTCTGCCATGACATGGGCAATCGTTTGAGAATGAAGAGTGGTTACGTGTCAAGTGTTTGCAGCAGCGCCAGGTACTTAGCGAGTGCTGGGCCCAGGTCACAGTTAACATAAACCAGCGTGTAGACCAAGCCATTCAGCGGAAGGCGAAGGCAGGACTGAGCTTTAAGTGAACCGGTCTTGACGTCACGCCCATGATGGCGCAGTGTTACTTTTTCTCCTTCAGAGCGTCCTCCACACTCTCACAGTCAGCCCGTCGCTTCTCGGGAGCCCATCCCTCTTGGCCCTGCAAGGAGTGCGCATCTCCACAAAGCTTTTCCAAAGCCCCGGCTGGAGGCGCTGAAGGTGATAAACTTCGGGAAAAGCAAGAGAGCCAGCTCCCTGCAACTCACTTCCATGTCAGCCAGTGCGTCTTCGATGAAAGGTGCCCCTTCCGGAAGATTCATCTGCCACTAGTGCTCACCCAGGAAAAGTTGATACCTTGCCTAAGGTTTTACTGCTTGGGGATGCTACTCGGTTAGATGCAACTGAAAACATAAATTACATCTCGAACCGAAACGTGAGCCTGCTTCTTGGTCTCTGTGATTGAGCTAAGCTGCTAAGCCTAATCCGTCACAGTGAGAACCAGCTCTTTCCCTCCCAGAACTGATGGAGGGAAAAGCCAGTAATTTCTCATGCGTGGTTCATGTCTGCCCTCTTACCTGGTGTTTTATCACTGAATTGTCATAATAGCTGTCTCCAAAGTGACCCGTGCCTGGGAGGGTGCCTTCCTCTGTTTTGTAAAATGCCAGCTGGGATCACTGTGATATATAAATGATGGTAATTAGAAGACAGCCTCAAATTATCTGACATCCAGATTGAAGGGGAAAGTGGCACTTTTAAAAATATATATATATGATACCCTAGAATCTGGATTAGAAATGGCAGTCTAGGAAAAAAGCACATCGCTTCCTGTCAGACATGGATGGCTCAAAGCTGGTGTGTGAATCGGCCACCACAGAATGGCACCGGGGGTCTTGAGATCTGGGTCCGAGCATAAAGATTCATCATCCCTCACCGTGCGCATTTGAAAAGTAACGCAAGTAAGCCAGGAGCTAAAGAAGGAAGTCATTGTTTGCCTGAAACTTAAATAGGCAACCTCTGGCCTATTTTTTTTTTTTTTTAAGATGTCAAGGGCCAGGGTTTCCAGAATTTGGCTCATCTTGTCTTGTTATTCAGTTGCTAAGTCGTGTCTGACTCTTTGTGATCCCGTGGACTATAGCCCGCCAGGCTCCTCTGTCCATGGGATTTCCCAGACAAAGATACTGGAATGGGTTGCCATGTCCACCTTTACTTGCTCAGAAAACCTTCTGCAACTCCTCACTGTACATTACAGTAAAGGGCACGCTCTCACCAGGGTCCTGCGACACCCCGAGTTGTAAGTGAAGGATAACCAGCTGAAACTTGCTTCAGGCCAGGCTGAATCCAGAGGTCTGGGCGGTGTCATCGGGGTTCCTTTCTTCTAACACCCCTTCTGTTTGAAGGACATGAAGCCTGATCCCCATCCCCAGCAGCTCAGGGCTCACACCTTGCCAAGTTGTTGCCTTCCATAGCCCAGACGGAGGGCTCTTGTCTAACACTCAGAAATGAATTGTCCGAGGAGACACACATGCTGACCCAGCAAGAGACCTTATTGGGAAGGGGCGCCCGGGTGCAGAGCAGGCGGGAGAGGGAACCCAGGAGGACCGCTCCCCCCATTGCTCGCCGTCTCGGCCTTTACGGTGACTGGGTTAGTTTCCAGGTTGTCTCTGGCCAGTCACTCTGACTCAGGGTCCTTCCTGGAGGCACAAGCATTACTCAGCCAGGATGGAGTCCAGCACAGAGGATTCTGGGAGTTTGCTAGACGTGTGGACTGGAGTCCCTTCTCTCCTTTTGACCTTTGCCACATTCTTCCAGTTCAGGTAGCTTCTGCGTTCCTTGCCGGGAGCCATTGTGATAGGATCCATGCAAGGGGTGACTCGTACCCGACCAGGGTGGGCAGTTTCAGTCATCAGTTCCTGTAGCGAGATGAGCTCCCCAGAGAAAGGTGGTCTCTTCCCCACATCCCTGACGGGCCATGTGCCCATCACTGTGGCCAGGAGACGGGGATTCAACAAGGAGAAGCCGCAGGTGTCCACGCAGCTTCCCTCCCCTTCACAGCCCTCTGCAGCCTGCCGCCACGTCCGTCCCCAGCGCTCCCCCCGCCTCGCCTCCCTGCCAGCTCTCCATTCATCATAATTATCAACTTCAAGGTCCAGGAAAAATATTTTCTGCGGAGCCTTTTCTTAACCTTTATTCCTTTTCTGTGCAGAGTCTCACATGTTGCCTTTCTCAGCTTTACTCACCCGCGTCTGGGGTGGGTCATCACCCCTCCCTCCCTGCACGTCCCCTCCTGCCTGTAGCGCTTCTCCGTGCACGTTACTGCATTCGAAGTAAGCAGGGAAGGTCCTTTAGCCTCATTTTTGCAGCTCAGCATTTCTTGACCACCAACTATCATCAAGGCTTGTGCTGGGTGTTGCAGTGAGATGCATTAATGCAATAACAGAAGATGGGGCGTCCCAGGAGTTGCACGTGGTGAAGAATCCGCCTGTCAGTGCAGGAGACGCAGTTTCAGTCCCTGGTGGGGAGGACCCTGAAGGAGGACGTGGAGGCACACTCCAGTAGTCTTGCCTGGGAAATCCCACGGACCGAGGAACACGGCAGAGTCAGGCATGACAGCACACATCTAGAAGGGTATTGTTCCCATGTCACAGATGAGGAAACTGAGGCCTAATGAGTAAGTGGCCCAGTATCCCCTGTGACCGTCTCTTTTAGTTCCTCTCGCACACGAGTTCTCTGCCGCCTCTGGGCCGTTGGGGATTCTGTGCCCTCCCCCAGACCATCCTCACCTGACCAAATACAGTTCACCTTTCAGAGTTTAATTAAAGTGTCACCTTCTTAGGGAGGCTTCCGCTGAGCACCCCTCCCCGACAAATCTCAACAGGCCTACCCTTTTCTAGGACTCCCTGTTGTTATCCGTAGCACCGATCGCAAATTGTAATCATTTACTTCACTTCTGTAAATGTGTGTGTTTAGCGTCTCCCCACGACTGTGCATCCCGAGAGAACAGGGGTTGTGCCAGTTGTGGTGACTCCTGTACGCTGAGTACAGGCTGACCCAGAAGAGGGGCTCAAGGAGTCGAGTGGGCTGAATGAACGCAGCCTGAGCCACTCACGCCACCCTGAATACCCGCACAGACTCAGCCCCGGTTGCCCAAAGGCCAGGTCCACACAGCGCTGACGCTGACCACACCCTCCCCTGTGCCCGGGAAGGAGCGGCCTCTTCTGCCCGAGTCTAAGTTGTGTGCTCACCAAGACAGGAAGTGTGGGCCTAGCACTTTGTATGGGTTCTGGAGACAGAGCCCCGTTTGATCTGTGGGTGTCCAGGATGAGAAGGAGGGATATGAGTGTGAACGGGTAGCCAGAGGAAGGAGGCAGAAACAGCGTGCTGGGTCATCTGGGAAGGGGCCGGGGGATGGTCAGTGGTGTGGGGAGCGCCCAGCTGACCTCTGGGGCACCCACATGGTGGGCAGGCCCCGTGTGAGGAGGCAGGAGCAGTGTGAACGCCGGCCACGTTCAGCACCTGGCCTTGCATCCCGACCAGAATCCGAAGTTAGTACGAGCCTCTTCTGGAGTTCTTAGACTCAGCCTTCATTTGGTGGGTCTTGTTGAGTTCTCACTGTTACATTCCTGTCCCGTTATCTTGGACACTTTCATTACACATGAAAGCAACTTTTACTTCACCAGGGTGAGCAGCCCATTGCTGCAGCAATATTGGAAGTATTCGAAGTATTTGGTAGTATCTTCTGCATACTCCCTGCTGCTGTACACAGAGATTGGTAGAAATGGGCCATAACAGCCAAAGTTGTTTTTTGTTTTTCTCGTATATCTTTATAGACTTTATTAAACTTTTGCAAGGTTTGCTATAATTTATTTTCCGAAACTT
The DNA here is from genome assembly GCF_049115385.1 of Moschus berezovskii. Classification (NCBI taxonomy): domain Eukaryota; kingdom Metazoa; phylum Chordata; class Mammalia; order Artiodactyla; family Moschidae; genus Moschus; species Moschus berezovskii. The sequence goes on along the minus strand of NC_142468.1, from coordinate 1,692,760 downwards.
GGACATCTCATTTTTAGGAAAGAGTAATTTGCGGAGTGTCGTAAATATATTTGACCTAACCGATATCAGAAAAACCTCTGAAACGGTCACAAAAATAGCTCTGAATTCTGTCGTGAGCATCATAAAAATATAATTGCATCTTGGGACCTTCTTCCAGAAAATGAGATGCAATTATAGATTCTGTGTGTCTGCAGGGCCTGGACAGTTTCAAAGTGAAACAGAAATTCTTCTCCGGAAGCAGCCAGGAGCCCACGGCCTCCTTCCCTGTGCCGTACGACCTGCCTCCGGAACTGTACGGAGACAGAGGTGAGACCCAGGGTACAGAGAAGCTCAGGGGTCAGTGCCAGCGCGCTCACAAGGGGGGAACCGTGGGTGGGCTCTCGGCGGGAGCCCACTGGTGGGCTGCTCTGGGAGCACAGGTTCGCGCCCCGTCCGCAGCCCCAGAGACACGGCTCTCAGGCCGCTGGGTCTCAGAACCCCATGTGCCCTTACTGATCAAGGGCCACAGACAGCTTTCCTTTATACACGTTTCTCTAGCTGTTGATATTTGTCATACCAGAAAGTAAAGCCAATAAATTTTAAAGTACTTATTGACTTATTTTAAAATAATAATAAGCCCATTGTTGTATTTAAAGTGACTGTCTCTATCTTAAGACTATATCTAAAGTGACTATTCGCCAACTCAAGTTCGTTTGGAAGATGGCCTCGTTTCCCGTTTTGCAGACTCGTCTACTGTCTGGGTTAATAGCTGGATTCTCATTGCTGCTCTGTGTGCTGTCGCCCGTGTCAGGTAGCCTCTGTACACCCAGGCAGCAGTGACCAGGGACGACTTAATGTTAGGATGGCCAGTATTTTTACTTTACAGGTGTACCCTCACCCTCTTGAAAGTTAGGTCCCCAAGTCACCCTCTGAAAACTGCGGCGCTAGGTGAGGACTTTAAGGTCAGGGACCAGGTATGTTTCGCAGAGGAGGTGGGCGGCATCTTGGTGCAGGTTCCCAGTGTTCTGGATGGAGGCTGACCTGGCTGGGCGGCCCCACCTCCGCACCTGCTCTGACGCAGCCCCTCCAGTCCCAGAGCGCTTCTCTCAGCCCCGGGAAGTCTGGTTTTGAGGCGAGTTCACGCTTCACCAGGCTCACGCAGGGGGGATGTAATGCAGTCAGGACAGGGCAGATCCTGCCGTATTTTCCCTGTAGGGTAGCCGTCTACTAGGGTGGTCAAGTTACAGTCCACGGTTTTTGAGCAAATGCTAAATGTGAACAGGGCAAGTTTGAGTTTTGACTGGAAAGTGTTAATGACGTCATCCCATTAATACTGCAAAACCTCGGATTCCCTAATGGGCTTGGCCTCGCCCGATGCGTCCCTTCCTTCCCTGATCGAGGCTGGTTGGGTTCTAGCCGCCTCCCACCCTCACTCACTCTTGGCTTTCGTGGTGAGCTGAGCCTGCCCTTCTGATGGCTCCATCCTCAGGTTATCTGGGCTCATCTGACAAGCCCCTCCTGCCTCACACAGCTGGCTTCCTCTCTCTCTGGTCACATGGACAGCTTCCAAAGGCCGCCTTGTTCCCTTCCTTCCAAGCCATGTGTATTTTTCTGAGTCCTCTAAGTATGCTGTTGTAAATTCACCATATTTGTTTTTCACTAGCAAGAGGGTCTGTCAGAATTTCAAGGAATCCGTGACGACTCCTCCCCCCCTGCAGCTCACAGATGGAAAACACTGCTTTAGACCCTGGTGTTTATGCAGCAGCCTGACAGCTCATCGCGTGGCCCTGGGTGGCGGTTTGCCTTCGCTCGGCCTTAGTGTCTCCATTTGCAGAATGAGAAAGTCAGAGACCACGGCTCACTGCTGAGGAGTGCCCGAGATGCGGCCTCGAGAGCGCCTGACCCAGTGTCCAGCGCAGAGTTAGCGTCCAGTTGCCCTTAGCCACTGTTTCTGGTACTCAAAATGTCCGAGGCAGTTGCAACAGGGAGTGGACGGTCGTTCTCTCCCCCACCCCAATGAACTGACAGAGAGCCTGAGATGGGTGCAGGACAGTCCCTGACCCAGCACATGACCTGAGGCCCTCCCTCCCCTTCTGGCTTTGGGCTGCGCCTTTGTCTTTTTTCCTTTCTCTTGTTTTTCTGTTCTATTCCCTCCTTCCTGCCCCGCAACCTCCCAGTTCTCCTGAGTAAACATATTGGTGGTGGGGAAGACCCAGTGTGATGATGGCCTTAGGCTTAGCCTCCTGGGCTAAGTGTGTGCTTAGCTTTGGGCCTTGGGCACTGTCTTGACAAAGGGGCACATTGCCAGGCCCGGCCCAGACCTACTGAGACGAGCTCTCCAGCGGTGGGTCCCAGAAAAACGTGCCAGCAGTTCCCAGTCAGCCCAGACAGGGAACCGCGGTGCAGGCATGGTGAGGGTCAGCATCCTGGCGGCAGGGCACGCCCCGGTCTGCCTCCCCTCTGGACCTGGAGAGGCCCTCGGCTTTGTCTAGCAGGCTGGTGGTGTTTAGTCACTCAGTCGTGTTGGACTCTCTTGCGACCCCGTGGACTCACCAGGCCCCTCTGTCCATGGGATTTCCCAGGCAAGAATACTGGGGTGGGTTGCCATTCCCTTCTCAGGGGATCTTCCTGACCCAGGAATTGAACCCACATCTCCTTTATTGGTAGGCAGATTGTTTACCACTCAGCCACCTGGGAAGCCCATCCAGCAGAGCCAGGCACCTGACTGGCAGTAACAAGTGTTCCGTATACTGGCTGTGTCATGAGGCACGTTCTCTCCCGGGACAGTTGAGGAGGCTTGCCTAAAACAGGCCTTCATCTCAGCCAGGGAGTGGCAATGCTGACTTCACTAGTGATGGGTAAAAACAGCAGAATTGCAGCCCCCACCCCTGCCCTGTTGGCGTTTTTCTGTGTGTGGCTTTTCCCCAAGGTTGTGGAGGGCCTTCCAGCCAGCATGGGAAAAGATCCACCCAAGAAATAGACATTTGTTTATTTATAAAACAGAGCATGGGATTTGCCGGGCGGGTAGTTTCCAGGTCCTCACTTGGACATTACTGGCTTATCTTGAAGAAAAGGAATACAGTCACCATTGGTGTCCACAAAGGGTGGCTCCAGGACCCCCCGTACCCAAAATCCTCAGATGCTCGACTCTCATGACAAGCCCTCTGTGTCCCCGATTCCACATCCCCAGATTCGACCAAGCCCTGATCAGCACAGAGGGGACCCACACTTCCAGACCAAGGTTGTTTGAGGGCGCACTGTCCATGCAGTGGTGGTCTCTTAAGTTACTGGGAAATGTCTGTGTGTCACAGACCCTGCACTGGTGAGACTCTCTTGACAACTGTTCATACAGCAACGGTCAGAGTGTGTCCTGCCTGGGGCTGCAGCACAGCTGCCGGTACCCAGCAGAGCTGTTTGCAGGGACATGCAGACGCAGAAGATGGTGTTTCTAGGGCAAGAGAGCAGCCAGTGAGTCAGGCCTCCAGCCCTGCAAGCCCCTCCCTCTGAAGGAAATTAACAGAGAGTGTGGTTTCCTGCTTTCAAACCATCCGGAGGCCAAAGGCTAGAGAACAGGGTTCTGATAACATGTTGCCACCTTGGGCATTCTTTGGCTGCTCCTGCAACTGGGAGCTGCTGTTGGCACGTTCACTCTATGATTATTCAACACAAATGGTGAGGCTGGGCGGTGTGAGTGGCAGGCCAGTCTCCCAGCTGCCACCTGCCGAGTGAGCACTCCGCCCTTCAGACTTATTCCATCACTCGCGTTTCTCTGAACAGTAGTAGGGGGTTTATTTTTAATCCTTGCAATGCATTTACACCCTACCCAAGACAACCGACTCCAATATTCTTGCCTGGAGATGCCATGGACAGAGGAGCCTGGTGCGCTACAGTCCGTGGGGTCACAGAGTCAGACGTGACTGACCGACTTACACTTTCACATTACTTTGGTTCTTTTGGAAGAAAAAGCTCGCATTTATTGAGCACCTACAATATCTGGGAACGAGCTTCCCGGTCATTTTCACATTCATTCTTCACAGTTATCCTGGGAGGCTGTGAGTGTAATTAGCTCCCATTTCACAGACGGGGAACCCGAGACCAAGATCCAGAAGCCTTCCCCGGCTGCAGACAGAGACGACGGCAGGATTTGAACCTGGGTCTTCTCTCCGTTGTGTCAGTACCATTCCAAGGCTGGGTGCTTTCCTCGATGTGGGTCTACAGTCGTTACACAGAGATCTTCATGGCTCACCAGTCACTGGCCTTAAGTTACAGAACAAAACCGTTTCAGGGATATGACTCTGGGCCTCGTGGTTCTGTGTGACCGTGACCAGCTGAGACCAGAAAAGTGGCCCTTGACTGTCCCTGTTGTCAATGCTGGTTTCTCCAGCTTCTCAGAAGAAGAAAACAAGAACCACCCTCCTTTGTTAGGGTCTCTCTGTGTGGATGGAACATGGCATCTTGCACAGTTCATCAGTTTATCTCATTTAATAGGCTTCCCTGGTGGCTCAGTGGTAAAGAATCTGCCTGCCAATGCAGGAACATGGGTTTGTTTCCTCTGTTGGGAAGACCCCTGGAGAAGGAAATGGCAGCCCACTCCAGGATTCTTGCCTGGGAACTCCCATGGACAGAGGAGCCAGACGGGCTATAGTCCGTGGGGTTGCAAAGAGTAGGATACGACTGAGCGACTAAACAACAACAGTATCTCATTTAATCCCACTGCCAGCTCCACGTCTTAGGTACACATAAGGAGACTGAGGTTCAGAGGTGAAGAGACTTGTGAACCTCAGTGGCAAGTCAGCATTTACCCTGGGGTTCACGCTCCCATGTCTTAACATGAACCTTTACTGCAAGCTCCTACCCAAAAGGGCTCAGTCCAGAAAAGGGCTCTCATGATTTGTCGACTCCAACCCGTGAGTGACTTGATCCTATCAGGTGAGTGGATTTTCTGTAATCCTATTCAAATATATGTTACACTCATGTAATTTTTTCCCCCAGATCGACCATGGATTTGGAACATCCCTTATGTCAAAGCACCTGACACACATGGAAACATGTGGGTTCCCTCCTGAGAGCAGGAAAGCTCTGTGAAGTTGACATGTAAGGCCTGAGCCCCAGACGTTGGATGTCCTTGTTTGTAATGGGTGTTTACTTCCCTTAATGTTTATCTGCCTCCCTACAAAGCACTGCAAAGGTCAGTCTTTCAGACGTGAACATTGGTTACCCTTTCAATGGTCACTGTTGACATTCTCACTTGAAAAAAAATTGTATATTTTCTTAACTCCCTTTTCTATGCCTTGGAATAAAAGCTATTAAACTTCGCCATATTAAAAGAATATAGATAGATGGATGCAAAATGATCTTCCTGGTGATGCAGACTCTCATGGTGGCGTCAGCGCTTCTGAACAGAAGGTTGAAGTTTTGAGCTGTGCTCCATTGGGAAGGGTGCCCGTGATTCACCTGAAACTTCGCAGAGCAGGAGTGTGACCCGTCACACCTCCCTCAGCTTTCTGGGTGTGTGGTGGAGTTGCTGGAAGGGTCTGCTGTGTGTCACTGAGGCCCACAAGGCTCCCCAGACGCCACGCGCCGACTGACGGTCGTCATCCGGCAGCTTCCCATGACACCTCATCCTCCCCGCTCACGGACCAGCCCCCGCCTGCCCTGTCCTCAGCCATCCCCACAAACGCCCAGAAAAGACAGCTCGCAGGCACCTAGCAAAGCACACCAGTATTCCACTCACAGGAACCCCTGCAGGTGTGCTGACGGGAGGGGCTGAGGCCCAGAAAGGTTCAGAATGCCCGCGGGACTGCAGCCGCCTGGGTCAGCGCAGCGGGCGTCGACGTGCTTGTCGTCCACATGCCCTTCACGGGCAGGAAGGTCCAAGTGCCCTTCCTTCACAGGCAGGAACTGCGCTCTCCTCAGACGACCCAGAGCCTCCTGGATTCCTCTGTGTGGGGCTCCTTTCCAGTGGTCCTCAGCCTCTTCATCCTGTAACTTATGCAGTTGATTGTTAATTCTGAAAGATTCTTTAAGATGCTCATTTTTCAGACTGTTCCTCAGAGGCTGACAGCGTTCACATCAGAAGTGGGGTGGGGGGAGGTATGTGGCAGGAGGCCGCTGGGCTGGCAGGGACGGGGTCTCCTGCCCCCTCCCTCCCGGCAGAGAAGGATTCCTTCACCCTCTTATGTCTCGGGCTCTGTAAAGGACATCATCTGGGTGCTTTTGTTTTGCATTCTGCTTAAAAACATAAAGTTGAAAAGCCACTGAATTCATTTAAACAGTCCCTTCCACTGGTAAGAAAAGTAAGGCTTAAGCCTTCTTGGACGGAGAAGGCAATGGCAAGCCACTCCAGTACTATTGCCTAGAAAATCCCATGGATGGAGGAGCCTGGTAGGCTGCAGTCCGTGGGGTCGCTAAGGGTCGGACACGACTGAGTGACTTCACTTTCACTTTTCACTTTCCACTTTCACACATTGGAGAAGGAAATGGCAACCCACTCCAGTGTTCTTGCCTGGAGAATCCCAGGGACGGGGGAGCCTGGTGGGCTTCCGTCTATGGGGTCACACAGAGTCGGACACGACTGAAGTGACTTAGCAGCAGCAAGCCTTCTTGGAACCTGCCTTCTGCTTTAACAACATTGAAACCCTTATCAGATTTGAACCCAGCAGCAGCCCTGGGCTCGCAGTAAAGGCAGATGTGACGGTGAGACCAGCGCAGAATGGGAACCCAGCCGCCTGAGTGGGCATCCAGAGGACTGTGGTTGACCACCCGGGATGCCCACCAACACAGTGGTCTGCCCCGGGTCGGGGGCGCTCAGTGCAAGGCTCCAGGCAACGCCGCACAAGCCACCCAACCAGGGAGCATCACAGCTGCAGGCCAGTCATTCCAGAGGAAAGGAAATCCCTCTTTCCCAGTGGTGCCGGCCAAGCCCCTTGCCTCATCTGATTCGCCAGGCTGAGTCACGTGTTCATTAGAATTGCCCAGCCCCAGCTCTGTTCCCTCTGCCCTGTGAGACCGTGGGCAAGTGACGTGATACCTGAGTCTTCACTTTCTCATCTGTTAAGTGGGGCTCAGAGATATCCTTCCTGCCTGGTGGGATTGCTGTAAGAATCACAGGAAATGGTGTTCCTGAGCACGGGCAGGAACTCTATGAGTTCCATCTATTGGGATGATTCTTGATGAGTACCACGCTGGCAGTCTCTCCCTGGGGCATTTAGAGAATGTCAACTCGAGGGTCAAAACCCATGCCTTCTGAAAAATTAGCTACTTCCTGCCAATACCGCGCCCCGCCACACTACCACAGGTGGGTTTTTCTGAAAGATGGGGGAGGTTGAAGACTCCTGGCTGCAGCCAGGTGGCAACGAGGCCTCTGGATTCCAGGCGAAGGGGACTCTGTTTACAGAGGAGACTGTGTGCCAGGACTCCTCTGTCCCAGAGCCCAGGCTCTCAACTCTGGACAGAGTTAACAGCTCTGCAGACCGCATACCTCCTGCCCTGAAAGCACGGATCCATGCCTGCCGCCTCCGGAAAGGGGGGTCCTCATGGAGGCCGCATGGGACTGAGGCCGGGGTCAGGGAGTCCAGGTGACCCCACGGGTAAGTTGACACTTGAGCCCTGGGAGGAAGTCCATCTCACAAACAAAGAAACCTGAGGCTCAGATCTGTGAACTGCCCGAGGCCGCCTTCTGGAAGACGGAGGGGCTCTCGCTTCCTGAACGCCTCATCCCGTAACAGGTTCCAGAAGTGGGCGCCTTTGTGCTCCCATTGCAGGATCTTCCTTAAGAGGCAGGAACGAACCTTGTGACTCCACGAGCCACTCCCGCCTCTAGAAACAGCCTGGGCCCTGTGAGGAGCCCGCCTGAGCCCCAGCTCCACTCTTCGGTCTTCTCTGGCATTTCAGGGCACGCGTGGCGGCGAGCGGCCTCTCCTCTGTGTCTGTAGCTCCTGCCCCTGGCCGCAGCGCGCTGGGTGGCCTGAAGAATCAGTGCGGGTGTGGGGAGGGGTTGGCGGCAGGAGGGAAACTCGGGCGGTGACAGAAGGGTTTCTATCATGATTGTGGCTTTGGTTACACTTTACAAAACCCCTTGAATTATGCATCGAATTGGTCATTTTATTGTACGCAAGTTATAACCCATTAAAGCTGCTTTTTAAAAACTCGAAGAACACAAGTTCAGATAAGTGCACTGTGAAACTGTACATCAAAAAGGAAGAAGAACAGTCGAACTCTATGTAAACTAAAGTACTTGAGGGCAAGTGTATTGATCACAGTTTATTTTGAAATGCTTTAAAATCAGATGTATTAAAGGATGAATAGATACATGATAAAATATAGGAAAATTTGTACAATCTAGATTGCTGCTCTAAAATTCTTTCCACTTTGGTACATGTTTGAAATTTCATTATCAAATGTTGTCAGGGGAGGGGAGACCAAATAAGTTCAGGTTTCTGGCAGGATGAAGTAGCTCCTACTGAACCCACTCTTTCAGAAATAAAAATAGAAGTTGTGGTGTGGCGCGTACACCAGCCAGCTACTGAAAGTGACCAACAGCAGGCAAAAGAAGGGAGTCAACAATGCAAGAAAGGCGCTCTCCAGGGTGAATTTCCTCTTTTTCCACCACTTGTAGTCTGAGGTCAGGTCTTCGTCTGCACTACACAAGGCAGGTAAACCTCCAGTGGAAGATGTGCAGTCTTTGTGGCTTGGAGGTCCAGAGCACAGGACTTGGAGCAACCAAACAACAGAATAGCCAGAGTGGGGATTCCCAGTTTCTCTATGTAAACTCTGTTCAATCTATGGCTGACCACTGAACCGTACATGCACCACTAAGGCTAAAAGAACTAAACTAGAATTTGAGCTACTTCATACTGTAGGGGAGACAATTTTACAGTTGAGTTCACCTAAGTTAACTACCTGTTTAAAAATTATTATTTTTAGAGGAAGGTAACAGAACCCAAAATTTCTACATCAAGACTCTTGAGAGTCCCTTGGACAGCAATGAGATCAAACCAGTCATTCCAAAGGAAATCAGCCCTGAATATTCACTGACGCTCAAGTTGAAGCTCCAGTACTTTGGCCACCTGATAGGAAGAGCTGACTCACTGGAAAAGACTCTGATGCTGGGAAAGATTAAAGGCAGGAGGAGAAGGGGACAACAGAGGATGAGATGGTTGGATGGCATCACCAGCTCAATGAACATGAATCTGAGCAAACTCCCAAGAGATAGTGGAAGATAGAGGAGCCTGGCATGCTGCAGTCCGAGGGGCTACAAAGAGTCAGACATGACTTAGTGACTGAAAAATAGCAACAAAATTATATATAGCAGCCACTAGTCACACATAATACTTAAATTTGTTGTTGACTTTAAAGTTAAAAAAAATTTTTTTTTGGGGGGGGTGGGAATTTCGTTCCCCACTTGCAAGTCTAGTAGCAGCACAACAGACTTCAGAAGAAACAGATATCGGATATTCCCGTCGTCACAGAAGGGATGGACAGTGTTTATCTATCAGTTAAACATGGAGACTGTCAGAGCCGACCAGAGAAAGGAAAACACAAACACTGGTGTACGCTGTCCAGAAAAACATACACCTTGAGGATATAAGGACACAGGTGGGTTGCAAGAAATGGAAAAGATAGGCTACGAATGTTAAGTAAATGAAGCCTGTGGTAACTAGATTAATATCTGACAAAATAAACTTCAAGGCAAAGGGTATTACCAGAGATAAACAGATATCTCATAAAAATGGTCCCTGCATCAGGAGGATATAATAATTATAAATGCTTATATTGAGGCAGGAGACCGATGGGCCCCAGGCTGAACAATTTCACCCCTGTGGACAGAAGCTCCTTAACAGCAGAAACTCCACAAAGCAGGTTGATGGAGGAGGCTGGGCCTTGCCCAGATAAAAGACCGCACACTCCATTCTCAAAGTTAAGAAGACCTGCGTGCTCAGAAAGCCTCCGCAGAGGTCAACAGAAAGGAAGCATCACCTCATAGGTGATACAGCTACCCATAGGCCTCTAGAATCCATCTTGGCTAAAAGATGCACACACATGCGGGGGGATCCTAAGATGAGCCAAATACAGACTCAGAACCCGGCAAAGCAAGACAGTTGGTCAAAGGAAACCTGGAAGAAATGCCCCCAAAAAGCGACTCAAACCACAAGGGCGAGACTGTCTTAGCCTGCCTGTGCATCATCCTCACATACTGTAGTCTTCAACCTAATAAACACTGCACTTGCTTCATTACTGCCCGTCTCTGTGTGGAAATTCATTTCTACACAACTGACGGGCCAGAGCCCTGTCACTGGCCACTGCCCCTGGTGTGTAGCGGTTGGCGTTCAGCATTCTCCCTGCCGCTCCCAGCCTCAAACTCTGCTGCTGCTAAGTCGCGTCAGTCGTGTCCAACTCTGCAACCCCACAGACGGCAGCCCACCAGGCTCCCCCGTCCCTGGGACTCTCTAGGCAAGAACACTGGAGTGGGTTGCCATTTCCTTCTCCAATGCGTGAAAGTGAGGTCGCTCAGTCATGTCCGACTGAGTGACCCCATGGACTGCAGCCCACCAGGCTCCTCCATCCATGGGATTTTCTAGGCAAGAGTACTGGAGTTGGGTACCATTGCCTTCTCCGCCTCAATCTCTGGCCAGGAACCAAAGCCCTGCCTCAAGCCATTGCAGGCAGAGGCCACCTGCGACCGATAATAAATAACAGCTTCGAAGTATGTGAAACAAAAACTGACATACTTAAAGGAAGAAACAGACAATTCCACAATCATCAGTGGTGCTTTTAATACCCTCGATAACTGTTAGAATAACTAGAACAAGTGTCAGGAAAGGCAGGTCTGAAAAACACTATCAACAGCCTTGACGTAGAACACTAGGTGCAGCAACTGCAGAATACGTACTCTTGTTTATTTTTCTGGCTGTGGTTGGCCGTTGTTGCTGCACACAGGCTCTCTGGTTGTGGCAGAGGGGTCCCTCTGCTGCGGTGCTCAGGTCTCTCCTTGCAGGGGCTCCCCTTGTGGAGCAGTGTCTCTAGCTAGGCGGGCTTCGGTCGCTGTAGCTAGCAGGCTCAGGCGTTCTGGCTCAGGGGCTTAGCTGCTCTGAGGCATGTGGGATCTTCCAGGACCAGGGATCGAACCAGTGTCCCCTGCATTGCAAGGCAGACTCCCAACTACTGGACCACCAGGGGAGCCCAGAATACATGTTCTTTTCAAGTGCATATGGTACATTGACTAAGATGATATTCTGGGCCATAATACAGTCAATTTACGAGGACGGAAACATACCATACATGGCCTTCTGACCTGTGAATGAAAAATTTTGCTTGCCTTGTCAGTAAACCAAGGATGTGGTAGCCGTCCAACCACTGCAGCCACCACAGCGGGGCACCGTGAGGGGACTCAGGGTGGGAGAGACAGGATACTGGCCCGCACTGCTCAGGTGCACGTCAGAGGAGCGCTTTCGAGGGGCCCAGACGCTCGCACCTACCAAGAGAAGTGCTAAGCTCGTTAACCTCATGTCTGCTTCTCTTTAAGTAGTGACTGAACAGCAACAACAATTAACGGTCATCTTTTGATGTTCCACTACCCGGTTTTTATTGTGAAATTCCTACATGTCCTGGCTCCTCCCCTTCTTCTTCAGAGCAGTCCCTCAGCTATCTGAGAAGCTGCCTCCTGGCTGAAGTCCTCAGAGAGTCTATCAAATACAATACAATTCTCAACTTTTAGGTTGTGCGTCTTTTTCCGTCGACAGACCACACTGAAAATGTTAGGAGTCATCTGTCTTAAGAAATAGATTTTTTAAACAAGTAGCAGTACATGGCTAAATAATTTGTAGGTCAACGGAGAAAAAAAATATTTTCAATAAAATAATGTAAAAATACAACATACCAAAATTTTTA